>NC_079194.1:50183497-50388497 GCF_029499605.1 Hyla sarda | reverse complement strand
AATTAGAATTGGTGGTGCAAAAAATAAGCCATCATTTGGGTCTGTAGGTACAAAATTGAAAGGGTTATGATTTTTAAAAGGTGAGGAGAAAAAAAAACAAAAGTTCAAGAACGGAAAAACCCAGAGTCCCCAAGGGGTTGAAATGAGAAAAGGAGGGTGATTCAAACTTATATAGATTTTTTTTGTTTTAGTTTTTTTTTTAAACAACTTTAGATTTGTATATATAGATTATATAGATTTTTTTTTTTACAACTTTAGACGCAGCGGTCAACTTTGAACGCTGCGTCTAAAGGGTTAATAGCGCGCGGGACCGCGATCGGTGACACACGCTATTAGCCATGGGTTCCGGCCGTTAGAGGCCTGGCCTGAGCCGCTATGACGTGGGGTCACGGCGTGACCCTGCGTTATAGAAAGGGAGCGGACTCAGGGCGTACATGTATACCCTTGGTCCTTAAGGTGTTAAAGGGAAAAACTTTTTTTTTTTTTTAATCAACTGGTGCCAGAAAGTTAAACAGATTTGTAAATCACTTCTATTTAAAAATATCTTAATCCTTCCAGTTCCCATCAGCTGCTATATAATACAGAGGAAGTGCTTCTCTTTTTGAATTTATTTTCTGTCTGACCAGTGCTCTCTGCTGACACCTCTGCTCATGTCAGGAACTGTCCAGAGTAGGAGAGGTTTGCTATGGGGAAATTGTTCCTGCTCTGGATAGTTCATGACATGGACAGAGGTGTCAGCAGAGAGCACTGTGGTCAGACAAAAGAAATGGAAATAGAAAAGAACTTCCTCTGTATTATACAGAAGTTCATAAGTACTGGAAGGATTAAGATTATTTTTTATAGAAGTAAATTACGAATCTGTAACTTTCTGGCTCCAGTTAATAAAAAAATAAAATTAAATTATATGTTTTCCATCGAAGTACCCCTTTAAAAGGGGTATTCCCACAATGCGCATTTACTTATCTACTTACCAACAGGATAAATGTAAATCTACAGATTACAGATAAAATGTCTGAATGCTGACAGCGCCACTAGAATAGTGGACTTATCACCCTCCACCCACATTCCTCTTTACTGCATGACTACAGTACAGAGGAATCTGAATGGAGCTGTGGTGCAGCAGTTCAATGAAGAATGCAGGACTAACAGCTGAGTAAGTGGGATAGAAGTGTTATCAATTTGTGTGCAGTACTGCAGCGGAGTTCCTCTGAAGTGAATGGTGTTAAGTTGTAATATCACACACATTCTGAGAATAGATGTGGTGTTGGTTTTGGAACTATGGGATTTCCAACGATAGCCAAGCACTGTACTTTGCTACTGTCTGAAATCTTATTGAGGGTGAGGTTGGATGATAATCTTAGTATAACCGCTTTAAGCATAAGTTAAGTATTTTATTATAAAATAACAGTTTTATACTTTTATATTTAACTGTCCTACTTACTGTGAAGTATATGCATAATTAAGCAAGACCTCCACTGCCTCTGGGTTCAAATCATCAAATTTAACATGAGAAATTCCATGATTCTCGTTGTCATTGTTGAAGATTTCAAACAAGAAGGGACTGCAGCAGGCAAGAACCGCTCTGTGCGCCAGCATTTCATGCCCACAAACCTGGAAATGATAGAAAATTAGAACAGAGCATTAGAAGAAGTGCATAAAACCAGTCTGCAGACTAACTACCACATGCGAACATGTGAAGCCTAATCATTACACAATACTAGGGCTGCACGATATATATCACAAAAGCAATCGGCCCCGCAGGAAAACGTATCTGCTCGGGCTGGCTCCCGTGTGCTGCTGCAGGCGGGGGCCGGCTAGAGCAGGTTAAGGCAAATTTAAATACTAAGAGTCAGTGGGGGGGATGTGAATGTGACCCGGGGGAGAATGTGACAATGTGATTTGGATTTTGGGGGGGGGGGGGGGGGGGTGGAGATGTGATATTGGGGAGATTGGGGAGAATGTGACATAGGGGGAAAATGTCATGGGAGATGATGTGACCATGAGGGCAGAATGTGACGTTGGGGGGGCGGGGAGGTAGAAATTAAATGGGGTGGTGTGAAATGGGCGGTGGGCATAAAATGAGTGGATAGTTGTAAAATGGAAGAGATTGGACATGAAATGGAGGGGTTTCACCATTATATCGCATATCGAAATCGCAATATTTAGGCCCATAATCGCAATCGCACATTTTCCCCATATTGTGCGGCCCTACACAATACCCTAGATGACAGTTACAAAAGGCGTAACAACTTGGGCTCATTTCACACTATATGTTGCTCCGTTTCACGTTTTTTGTGACGGTTACAAAAATGTTACATCAATCAAGGTCAACACCACATAGCCACCATGGACCAATGATGACTGAGCCCTGTTCCCGGCTGGTGTTAAAACTATGATTCCTCTAAAAGATTGTATGAGTGAATAATATATCTTTACACAAAGTTTATTAATGTCACACTACAGTCAGGCCTACATGCCTGCCAAAAAAAAAAAAAAGAAAAGCCTAATAGTCCCATTCCAGGCTGAACACTATTGCTTCTAGTAATACTGTATACAAGTACCTGCAGCTTCACATCGCAAAACTGTCCGCTTTTCCGCAAGGCATTTAATTTGGCTACTGATGATTCTATAAACTGCTCATCCTCAAAACTCAGAAAGCCGTTAGGAACCATTTTCAGAATGGGGCTGTAAAAAATAAAAAAAAGATACATCTCAGTTAGTTTGGACATGGGATAAAAGTGAAGTAAATGCCAGTAAAAGGGGTACTCCAAGGAATAGGGGAGAAGTGCCTGATCCTGGGTGGTCTGACCACTTGGACCCCAGCAATCACATGTACGGGCCCCAGCTACTTGTTTTAGGCATGCTCAGGCCCCCACCTTACTGGACAAGCGCAAGTGACCGTTCATGGCTGAGGCGGGACATCACCTCCGTCAAGACCAATATCCCCTATCCACAGGACAGGGAATAAATGTTCGATCACAGAGACCCACAGGATAGGTGGATAAGTGTCTTATGTTCAGTTTCTCGGAGTACCTGTCTAATGCCCTATTCACTTCAGCTGTCTGGGAATGTACCATTGCAGAAATTTTACAAAGTACTCCTTTAAAGGGCTAGTTCATCTTAAACATTAAGGCAAAATAATGAATGGTATGGGTTCCACCTCTATATTAGGGGTCAATGGTGTCACATAACAGCCTATCTGGCACAGAAAAGAGAAGGGGACCACGTGGAGAGATGTTCAGACATGTATGCATCGTTCACCATTGGATTTTACAGGAGTTTCAAAATTCTCAGGGGTCTCCTTATGTCTTACATGCTGAAAGAGGATGCAGGGAGCGATCGTTCTCTTAAAAAGTCCAATAAGTGAAATCCCTATCTAGAATACCTTTATAGCATAAACTATTTTTTCTATAAATATCTTAGATGGGTATTACTGCAACCTGTTTGAGCAGTACAACTCCAAGTAATCCCCTATTGATAGGACAGGGGATAACAAGCTGATCAGTGAGGGTCTGGTCACTGATCACAGGATCGGAGGAAAAACTGACAAATGAAGCTCATGACGTGTCAAGAATCCCTTGTTTATGGGGATTTGGAACATTGCCAAGTCTGGCACTTATCATCAAGCTTCAGAAGCACCAAAGAGAAAGAATGATGTGCTCTATTTGAGGGGAACATTTTCCTCTGTTCTCTGGATTGTTGGGAGTCCCAAACTAAATCAGCTTGTTATTTCCTATCCTATGGATGGGAAATAACCGAGTTGAGAATACCCACTTAATGTGGCCCTTTAACAAGAAAATGTTTCAAACCCTCATTAGAGATCTTGAGAACCTCAACTGCAATAAATCTGGAGGGTAATCCTACTTGTTTTCTGAATGAGCCTGCATAGATGAACGATTGTCAATCTCTGTCCATGAGTGACTGCAGGAAGCCACCCTCAGGGTACAAACACACAGCAACCAAGGAACTCAAACAATAAGACTTCAAACACATAGTGTCAAGATTTAACATTAGTCTGCTGCTTCAGTGACCTAACAGTAGGAAAGTTACATACCTTTAAAGTGTAGTTGAAAGTAACTGGACAGAAACTCAAAATCAACTGTGATACATTAAATCTTTATTCCCTTCAAGGTTGTCCGACTGTAATGGTCTCAAAAGTCATAGGATTGTTTGAACCTAGGGGGAAAAATTAATAATATTACATCAGGGGACTTGTTATTCCCAAAGCCATAATGGATTGCTATTTCTAAACAACGCATTTTCAAGATTTTGTTAACTTTATGATTGCATCAGGCACTACAGTAAAGCCTACATTTTGTGCTTGCAAGCGTTTCATGCAAATTAGACCCAAGTAGGTATTCCTGACTGCCCATGTTACTGACTGATGTTGCGAATACCCAAGTTTCACTTTCCATATGCGCATCTATGAGAGTGATAATGAGCGTCCCATAGAGATGCACAGAAGGAGGCAGGTTAAGGATATCCCTGGCAGGGGATGATCTCAAACCCGACTTGTGCTTTAGTGCTGCTTATACAGTGACCCCCCCGACCTACGATAATTTCAACATGCGATGGCCTCTCAGAGGCCATCGCATGTTGAAGGCAGCATCAACATACGATGCTTTTTTATGTCGGGGCCATCGCATAAACGGCTATCCGGCAGCGCAGACTGCTTCAGCGGCCACCGGATAGCCGTTTACGGTGCCCTGTGAGCTCCGGTCATGTCTCCTACCTGTCCTCGGGGCTCCGTCCTCTTCGGGATCCCCTGCATCGTCAGCGCTCTCCATCGTCGTCATCACGTCGCTGCGCACGCCGTCCCGTCATCCAATAGTAGCGGCGTGCGTATCGACGTGATGGCGGTGACGGAGAGCGCGGATGCCGGAGAAGCAGAGGCCTTGCCAGAGCGTCGGGGACGTGGCGACAGCGATGGATGGCAACATCCTGGGCAGCAGTGACTAGGGATCGACCGATATCGTTTTTTTAGGGCCAATACCTATAATCGGTGGAGGTTAGGTGCGGTGCATTATCGGCAAGGTACTTGCCGATACCGATAATGCCAAAAATCGTGATTATTGGCCATACCGATAATCGGTCGATCCCTAGCGGTGACGGTCCGGAGCAGCGGGGACAGGCGAGTACAACTTCCTCTAACAGTGGTCTACAACCTGCGGACCTCCAGATGTTGCAAAACTACAACACCCAGTATGCCCGGAGGTCCGCAGGTTGTAGACCACTGTCCTATACTTTACATTGCACTGATCCCTCAACATGCGATGGTTTCAACAAACGATGGTCCGTTTGGAACGGATTATCATCGTATGTTGAGGGACCACTGTATTTGTGTATACCACTGTACGTCGGTAACAAAAAGTTATTACAGTTACCACCTGTGATAACTGTCTTATCCCGGTGAAGCGCTAAAGCACAAGTCAGATTTGAGATCCTCCTCTACCTCCTTCTGCAATCTACACCGCTGCCACCGGCTCCCGGACCTTGCCGCAAACCATCCCAAGCGTATCCCAGTGTTGTGCCTGCCTACTGCACGACTGGAAAAGGTGAGCGTCTCTTTGCTTTCACCACGTTACATATCAACTGTTATAAAAGTAGACGGCACTATCAGAGCGCCATCTCTGTGTCTTCTTTTTCCTATACCCTTTTGCTTCATAGAGATGCACAGGCAAATGCTTCCTATCCACAAAGTAATAGCTGTGAAAATCTGGTGGCCACAATGACAGGCACATGGGTGATCAGCAGAACCAAAATGATGCCATGTGGGTCCTGCTGATGACCCAGGTGACTGGCACTGCTGGAAAATGAAGCTATGTAAATGCTGGACAGTAAGTAAACAAAAACAATTGCTCAAAGCTGTTCGGTAAAGGAGCTATCTCACAATGATTCAGAAAACCAATCTGATGATAGTTATGGCCAACCATACATTTATCCTGCACAACCAGGAAGAGGTTGTCTACATGGACAATCCTTGGAATGGAAGAGAATGCTAGACGCTCCTACAAACAAGCATCAAAAAGTCAGACATTTTTAACTATGATGAAACTGCATGGGATTTTGGAGGCTATCAACTCTTTTCAGGGACTGGCCTGGGCAGAAGACCCCTTTAGGAAGCAACACACTGAAAGAGTGTTTTCTAAGAACATAGGGGGTATTTATCAAAGGATTTATGTGTCTTTTTTAACGTAACTTTGGGGCAGTGTCTTTTTGCGCCAAAGTTTGGCGCATCTTCACTGTCATTTTTAGAACTTTCTCAAAATCACACGGTCCTGTGAGCGATTTTAACTTTAGTCAGTAATTCCTCATTTGCGCCAATCGATCTTTGGCGCAAATCCCGTTTTTTTTTGGCACAAAATCCCCGCCAAGAAATTTTGCACATAGAAAATGTAAAGGTGTCAAAATACATTAAAAACATTTTTTGTGAAAGCAGCGACGCCTCCAGGGCTGCTCAATACTATCCTGCGACATTGTTGTCTCTGAGGAACCTTCACCCTCCGTTGAGCCAGCATTGGACATGGCCGCACAGGTTCAGGAAAGGTAAGCACTAAAGCAGCGGTCTCCAACCTGCAGACCTCCAAATGTTGCAAAACTACAACTCCCAGCATGCCCGGACAGCCGTTGGCTGTCCGGGCATGCTGGGAATTGTAGTTTAGCAACATCTGGAGGTCTGCAGGTTGGATACCACTGCACTAAAGTAAAAAAAAAAAAAAAAAAAATTAATAAAACTACTCAAGTTGAAAATAAAATCCATTTCACATGGTGGCTATAAACCCCACAAAAGAAAATAACTCCTGTCGCTTGCTGATATACTGCAGGAGGGACCCCAAAATGGCCGCTCTACAGGGTAAAATACGCGTCCTCTGTGGTGGTAAGTTCTGTGTAAAAGGCGCTGTGAACGGCTGATTTCAACATTTGAGCCAAAATTACCAACAACTTGCACCAAATGATAAATTTGGTGCATGTCCATGAAAACCAAAGTGAAAAAAAAAAAAAAGGGTAAAAAGAAACGGTCAACAGGCAAAATTGATAAATACCCCCCCATAGTAACCACAGGAAACTGGGGAGGATTCTGTCTCAGTACAGACATGAATAGCAGAAGTGACTAACAGTGACGCTCAGCTTCAGGCCGTGACATCCGCACTTCCTGAGAATCAATGCAATAGAAAGGAATAATAAATAATATTTTGCTTTTAAGTATCTAGAAGGAAGCAGAGAATGCAGATTAGGCCAGCTGAACCTTGCACAGAGCTGAGCTATACTGAGAGACTTGACTGTGTCCATAGCAAACTAGCTGCTACCAGTTAAGATTAAATCTCTAACTGCATTTATTTCCTTAGAACTAAAGTGGTTCGGTTAAAGAATAATTCAGCTTGTGACCTTGAAGGCGTAAAAGGTCATATAGCACGGAACAAGAGAGAAACACCTAAGAGAAAAAACAGATGTGAGCTACAACCACACGCTGTTGTCCTGCGCAGAAACACAACATACCCCCTAACAACAAACGAAAGCAGAACACTACGCCTCGCATGTCAGCGGTGAAAAACCTGCTACGTGACAAAGTACACTCCAGTAAGTTCCAATACAGCGTCATGTCGGGTCAGTAATATTTATGTCTGGCCTCCTCTCAGGAGTCCCAGCTCCGGAGATTCAGCTTTGAACAGTATAAGGCTGCATTCACATCACGTTTTTGCAATACAGTTTGCGTATCCGGTTTTCGATGGAAAAACGCATTCCTCAAAACCGGACTGAACTATCAAAATGTATGGACAAATTTTAAGCCGTATAGAAACATAGAATGTGTCGGCAGATAAGAACCTTTTGGCCCATCTAGTCTGCCCAATAATCTGAATCCTATCAATAGTCCCTGGCCCTAACTTATATGAAGGATAGCCTTATACCTATCTCTATCTTATATAAAGGATAGCCTGATGCCTATCCCTATCTTATATGAAGGATAGCCTGATGCCTATCCCTATCTTATATGAAGGATAGCCTGATGCCTATCCCTATCTTATATGAAGGATAGCCTTATGCCTATCCCTATCTTATATGAAGGATAGCCTTATGCCTATCCCTATCTTATATGAAGGATAGCCTTATGCCTATCCCTATCTTATATGAAGGATAGCCTTATGCCTATCCCTATCTTATATGAAGGATAGCCTTATGCCTATCCCTATCTTATATGAAGGATAGCCTTATGCCTATCCCTATCTTATATGAAGGATAGCCTTATGCCTATCCCTATCTTATATGAAGGATAGCCTTATGCCTATCCCTATCTTATATGAAGGATAGCCTTATGCCTATCCCTATCTTATATGAAGGATAGCCTTATGCCTATCCCTATCTTATATGAAGGATAGCCTTATGCCTATCCCTATCTTATATGAAGGATAGCCTTATGCCTATCCCTATCTTATATGAAGGATAGCCTTATGCCTATCCCTATCTTATATGAAGGATAGCCTTATGCCTATCCCTATCTTATATGAAGGATAGCCTTATGCCTATCCCTATCTTATATGAAGGATAGCCTTATGCCTATCCCTATCTTATATGAAGGATAGCCTTATGCCTATCCCTATCTTATATGAAGGATAGCCTTATGCCTATCCCTATCTTATATGAAGGATAGCCTTATGCCTATCCCTATCTTATATGAAGGATAGCCTTATGCCTATCCCTATCTTATATGAAGGATAGCCTTATGCCTATCCCTATCTTATATGAAGGATAGCCTTATGCCTATCCCTATCTTATATGAAGGATAGCCTTATGCCTATCCCTATCTTATATGAAGGATAGCCTTATGCCTATCCCTATCTTATATGAAGGATAGCCTTATGCCTATCCCTATCTTATATGAAGGATAGCCTTATGCCTATCCCTATCTTATATGAAGGATAGCCTTATGCCTATCCCTATCTTATATGAAGGATAGCCTTATGCCTATCCCTATCTTATATGAAGGATAGCCTTATGCCTATCCCTATCTTATATGAAGGATAGCCTTATGCCTATCCCTATCTTATATGAAGGATAGCCTTATGCCTATCCCTATCTTATATGAAGGATAGCCTTATGACTATCCCTATCTTATATGAAGGATAGCCTTATGCCTATCCCTATCTTATATGAAGGATAGCCTTATGCCTATCCCTATCTTATATGAAGGATAGCCTTATGCCTATCCCTATCTTATATGAAGGATAGCCTTATACCTATCCCTATCTTATATGAAGGATAGCCTTATACCTATCCCTATCTTATATGAAGGATAGCCTTATACCTATCCCTATCTTATATGAAGGATAGTCTTATACCTATCCCTATCTTATATGAAGGATAGCCTTATGCCTATCCCTATCTTATATGAAGGATAGCCTTATGCTTATCCCATGCATGTTTAAACTCCTTCACTGTATTTGCAGCGACCACTTCTGCAGCAAGACTATTCCATGCATCCACTACTCTCTCAGTAAAGTAATACTTCCTCATATTACTGCAGAAACCTTTACCACAAGACATAGTTTTAAATTAGAGGGGCAGTTTTTCTTCTTTTAAATATGCTCTCCTCTACTTGTATACCAGGGGTCTCAAACTAATGACCCTCCAGATGTTGCAAAACTTCAACTCCCAGCATGCCCTACAGCCAGTGCATTGCCGTAGAATGAGATTTGCCATAGAATGAGATGGTCCGCCTCCATCACATCCTATTGGCTCACTCTTGTCACGTGACATATTTAAACGTCACGCATCGATGCGCACAGCAGTCTCAGTTTGGCTATCACAGGGAGAGGGTCTCCTCTCCCTGTGATAGCTGAAGCTGCACGGAGCTCTCATGGCCTCTGTGGCCCGACAGAAGTTCACACATGTACCAGCTCATACGGCTGCCTCATATACATTTACTTTATTATTACATGTACTGTTGATCCACAGCGCTATCGGGATCCCGATGGCGCTGTCATCAGTGTGCGTCCCCACGAGCGCCTCACGCCTGCAGCTCTACTCCCCGCCCCCCGCAGCTCTACTTCCCGTCCTCCGCAGCTCTACTCCCCGTCCCCTGATAACGCTCAGGGAGCGATCCACAGCCCTATGGGGATTCCTATGCCCGATGCCGCTGTCATCAGTGTGCGTCCCCGCGAGCGCCCCACACCCGCAGCTCTACACCCCGTCCCCCACAGCTCTACTCCCCGTCCCGTTAACGCTCAGGGAGCGGGGGAACAGAAAGTAGAGCATCGGGCGCAGGTTAAGTAGTACTGCGCTTGCGCAGCACTACGCGAACAACTTAACCTGCGACCGATGCTCTACTTTCTGTTCCCCGCTCAATGAGCGTTAACGGGACGGGGAGTAAAGCTGTGGGGGACGGGGAGTACAGCTGCGGGGGGCGGGGAGCAGAGCTGCGGGGGGCGGGCGCTCGCGGGGACGCACACTGATGACAGCGCCATCGGGCATCGGGATCCCGATAGCGCTGTGGATCAACAGTACATGTAATAATAAAGTAAATGTATATGAGGCAGCCGTATGAGCTGCGTACATGTGTGAACTTCTGTCGGGCCACAGAGGCCATGAGAGCTCCGTGCAGCTTCAGCTATCACAGGGAGAGGAGACCCTCTCCCTGTGATAGCCAAACTGAGACTGCTGTGCGCATCGATGCGTGACGTTTAAATATGTCACGTGACAAGAGTGAACCAATAGGATGTGATGGAGGCGGACCATCTCATTCTATGGCAAATCTCATTCTACGGCAATGCACCGGCAGCTAATGGTTGTCTGGGCATGTCCAAGCATGCTGTGCGTTGAAGTTTTGCAACATCTGGAGGGTAACCAGTTTGAGACCCCTGCCGTACAGTTTAAAACCGTATAAAGTTTAAAAATTTAGTCTGTTTGCATCCGTTTTTTTAAGAAGAAAAAATTCTACGTTTTTAAATAGAGATGAGCGAACTTACAGTAAATTCGATTCGTCACGAACTTCTCGGCTCGGCAGTTGATGACTTATCCTGCGTAAAATAGTTCAGCCTTCAGGTGCTCCGGTGGGCTGGAAAAGGTGGATACATTCCTAGGAAAGAGTCTCCTAGTACTGTATCCACCTTTTCCAGCCCAAACCGGAGCACCTGAAAGCTGAACTAATTTATGCAGGAAAAGTCATCAACTGCCGAGCCGAGAAGTTCGTGACTAATCGAATTTACTGTAAGTTCGCTCATCTCTATTTTTAAATTTTCACTCCATTATGAATAAAGTTTCACTTGTTTGATTTAAATTCCAAGAAAACACATCTGTGCCAAGTCAAAAACCGTATGGTGCAAACCGGATGGAACCGTACGCACATAAGGTTCTGTATGGTTCCCATTGACTCCCATGTTAAAAAAAAAAAATAAAAAAAAATAAAAATAAAAAAAAAACATTAATACGGTTTTTCACCCGGATCAAAAACCATGGTATGCTTACGGTTTTGGGTACAGGAAAAAAACACGGACAAAACTGTACAAGACGCAAAACGGATGCAACCGGATGTATCGTTTGGCATACGGTTTTCAATATGGTTCCATACGGTTTTCACATTGAAAATGTATACGGGAAGTGTATTGCGAAAACGTGGTGTGAATTAGGGATCGACCGATATCGTTTTTTTTTTAGGGCCGATACCGATAATCGGTGGAGGTCAGGGATGACAGCCGATAACTTAAACCGGAATATCGGTATAAGGTATCGGCTATTTATCCCCCCCGCGACACTGCTGCAGATCATTGATTTAAAGTGTGCGCTTTAAGGGTGCGTTCCCACAGGGCGTATACGCAGCGTATTTGACGCTGCGCAAAATGTATGGCAGCAGCGGGAAATACGCTGCGTATCCCTTGCTCACTATACACACAGGGCTTTCCGGCGGCAGCCCTATGTGTGCATTGAGTTTTGGAGGAGGGGCCGCGCGTCACAGACACACCGGCACCCGGCCCCGCCTCCAAAACTCACTACACACATAGGGCTGCCGCCGGAAAGCCCTGTGTGTATAGTGAGCAAGGGATACGCAGCGTATTTCCCGCTGCTGCCATACATTTTGCGCAGCGTCAAATACGCTGCGTATACGCCCTGTGGGAACGCACCCTAAATCAATTAACTGCAGTGGCTTTTGCGGTGCCATAGACCGCTGCCGCCACCACCCGCTTCTCTCCCCCTGCCTGTCCGGGGGTCCTGAGTCCTATCACTGCCACCGCTCCCCCCACCGCCCTGGCCCCATTGCCTCCCCCATCCCCGGTTTTATAATTACCTGGGCCCGGGGAGCACTCTACATCTGGGGCCGGTGGCGTCCTCCTGAAGCGACGTCACGTCGCACACGTCATTGCGCACAGCGTAACACGTCCTGCAGCAGGAGCCAGAAGTAGCGTGGGCCCCGGGAACAGGTAATTATAAAACCGGGGATGGGGGAGGCAATGGGACCGGGGCGGTGCGGTGCGTCGGGGGGTCTCTGTGCGGTGCGGAGCATTATCGGCAAGGTAATTGCCGATACCGATAATGCCCAAAATCGTGATTATCAGCCGATAATATCAGCCAAACCGATAATCGGTCGATCCCTAGTGTGAATGCAGCCAAAAACACGTGGCAGTAACCCAACAGGAGGTAGACAGGCTGCGGCCCTGGATATAACACGCACATTTCTTTTACGGGCGTCAGGATAAAGTTACACACCTAAAAATGCTCACTAGATCCGTGTAAGAGAGAGAGAAGAACTAGTTTATATGGTCTCATAAACTATACAGCAGTCTTTCCCAACCAGTGTGCCTCCAGCTGCTGCAAAACTACAATTCCCAGCGTGCCCGGACAGCCGTTGGCTGTCCGGGCATGCTGGGAGTTGTAGTTTTGCAACAGCTGGAGGCACACTGGTTGGGAAAGACTGCTCTATAGGATTGGATCCCGCTTGTCCCATAAAACCATCAGCCCTTTATTAAATCTTCATAAAAACATTATACTAAGATATCCCAGCACAAAATGCATCAAATCGATTATATGGTCTATGTCCCAGCCAAGAGAAACCATAGTGAGATACAGGGGATCCTCAGGGTCACATGAGCCGACACAGGGGGAGTTATCAAAACCTGTGCCCATAGTAACCAATCACATCGCTTCTTTTATAGTTCAGAGGACTTATGAAAAATGAATGAAGTGATATGATTGGTGCCATTGACAACTACACCACTGTTCCCCTACACAGGTTCATATATCTCCCCCATATAGTCCAATTCTTGGGTCCAAATTTTGAAATTGGGACTATGGGACGTATACTCTGGACAGGTTGAGACCATTTACTTGATACATGTCCCGAGTCTGCGGTCCCTCGGTTCTGACCTGTCGCAGGTATACAAGTTATATAGTACTAACCTGTGCTCTATATACACCGTCATACAGTACTAACCTGTGCTCTGTATACCGTCATAGTCCTGACCAGTCCTCCGTATACCGTCATACAGTCCTGACCAGTCCTCCGTATACCGTCATACAGTCCTGACCAGTCCTCCGTATACCGTCATACAGTCCTGACCAGTCCTCCGTATACCGTCATACAGTCCTGACCAGTCCTCCGTATACCGTCATACAGTCCTGACCAGTCCTCCGTATACCGTCATACAGTCCTGACCAGTCCTCCGTATACCGTCATACAGTCCTGACCAGTCCTCCGTATACCGTCATACAGTCCTGACCAGTCCTCCGTATACCGTCATACAGTCCTGACCAGTCCTCCGTATACCGTCATACAGTCCTGACCAGTCCTCCGTATACCGTCATACAGTCCTGACCAGTCCTCCGTATACCGTCATACAGTCCTGACCAGTCCTCCGTATACCGTCATACAGTCCTGACCAGTCCTCCGTATACCGTCATACAGTCCTGACCAGTCCTCCGTATACCGTCATACAGTCCTGACCAGTCCTCCGTATACCGTCATACAGTCCTGACCAGTCCTCCGTATACCGTCATACAGTCCTGACCAGTCCTCCGTATACCGTCATACAGTCCTGACCAGTCCTCCGTATACCGTCATACAGTCCTGACCAGTCCTCCGTATACCGTCATACAGTCCTGACCAGTCCTCCGTATACCGTCATACAGTCCTGACCAGTCCTCCGTATACCGTCATACAGTCCTGACCAGTCCTCCGTATACCGTCATACAGTCCTGACCAGTCCTCCGTATACCGTCATACAGTCCTGACCAGTCCTCCGTATACCGTCATACAGTCCTGACCAGTCCTCCGTATACCGTCATACAGTCCTGACCAGTCCTCCGTATACCGTCATACAGTCCTGACCAGTCCTCCGTATACCGTCATACAGTCCTGACCAGTCCTCCGTATACCGTCATACAGTCCTGACCAGTCCTCCGTATACCGTCATACAGTCCTGACCAGTCCTCCGTATACCGTCATACAGTCCTGACCAGTCCTCCGTATACCGTCATACAGTCCTGACCAGTCCTCCGTATACCGTCATACAGTCCTGACCAGTCCTCCGTATACCGTCATACAGTCCTGACCAGTCCTCCGTATACCGTCATACAGTCCTGACCAGTCCTCCGTATACCGTCATACAGTCCTGACCAGTCCTCCGTATACCGTCATACAGTCCTGACCAGTCCTCCGTATACCGTCATACAGTCCTGACCAGTCCTCCGTATACCGTCATACAGTCCTGACCAGTCCTCCGTATACCGTCATACAGTCCTGACCAGTCCTCCGTATACCGTCATACAGTCCTGACCAGTCCTCCGTATACCGTCATACAGTCCTGACCAGTCCTCCGTATACCGTCATACAGTCCTGACCAGTCCTCCGTATACCGTCATACAGTCCTGACCAGTCCTCCGTATACCGTCATACAGTCCTGACCAGTCCTCCGTATACAGTCATACAGTCCTGACCAGTCCTCCGTATACAGTCATACAGTCCTGACCAGTCCTCCGTATACCGTCATACAGTCCTGACCAGTCCTCCGTATACAGTCATACAGTCCTGACCAGTCCTCCGTATACAGTCATACAGTCCTGACCAGTCCTCCGTATACAGTCATACAGTCCTGACCAGTCCTCCGTATACAGTCATACAGTCCTGACCAGTCCTCCGTATACAGTCATACAGTCCTGACCAGTCCTCCGTATACAGTCATACAGTCCTGACCAGTCCTCCGTATACAGTCATACAGTCCTGACCAGTCCTCTGTATACAGTCATACAGTCCTGACCAGTCCTCTGTATACAGTCATACAGTCCTGACCAGTCCTCTGTATACAGTCATACAGTCCTGACCAGTCCTCTGTATACAGTCATACAGTCCTGACCAGTCCTCTGTATACAGTCATACAGTCCTGACCAGTCCTCTGTATACAGTCATACAGTCCTGACCAGTCCTCTGTATACAGTCATACAGTCCTGACCAGTCCTCTGTATACAGTCATACAGTCCTGACCAGTCCTCTGTATACAGTCATATAGTCCTGACCAGTCCTCTGTATACAGTCATAGTCCTGACCAGTCCTCTGTATACAGTCATAGTCCTGACCAGTCCTCTGTATACAGTCATAGTCCTGACCAGTCCTCTGTATACAGTCATAGTCCTGACCAGTCCTCTGTATACAGTCATAGTCCTGACCAGCCCTCTGTATACAGTCATATAGTCCTGACCAGTCCTCTGTATACAGTCATATAGTCCTGACCAACATGGTGCCTCCAGCTGTTGCAAATTTACAACTTCCAGCATGTGCGGACAGGCGAGTTATAGACTTGCAGCAGCTGGAGGCACCCTGGTTGTGTCGCACTATCCTTTAGGACTCGCATCCCTCCATAGCCCGGCACCTGCAGCCATCAGACCCCCTCCTCCCTCGTATCCATCACCTCAGAGAGAATGCCCGACAGGTCACCACACAGGACACTCACCTCGGGCCTGAGCCGCCGATACCAGTTCACACTACACGAACACAGTCAGCTCTGCTTCATCACGCCGCGGCCTGACGCTTCAGCACACCACACAGACACACAGAACGATATGGCGCCAACGACCTCGCGCACCAGACAGCACCAGTCGCGCCGCTGCCCAGCAACGGATGACGTCATTGGCGCGCTCCTGCTCGGCGTCCCTGATTGGAGGATCTGGGCGGGTACTGTGCGCCCGAGAGGCCGCACTGCAACGTTAACGTCGTCACTCACAGGAGCCATTTTTCCGGAGGCGGCTCCCTAGGTTATAATGGGGTTTTGGACTTCGGAAAAATGTCCGGCCCCATCCGTAAAGTGGCCGTGTATGGAAAGCTGTGATAGGATTGAGAGGTTTGCTCTAGTGCCCGCATCCCCGTGCTGTGACTGGGGTCCACGCTGCTGTGGCATGTTATCAGGCCAGGGATGACGCACGTCTCCTCCATATGCCACCAATGAGGGACGGCCAGCGGCCTCCTGCTCCCGACTCCATTGGCCGCGGAGGGGGTGATGGAAAATCCCCAGTAAGTGTGGACGGTGACCAGAGAACAAAGGCGTCCGGGAGTGACGGGGACGATCTGTGCGGGGACGTGCGACCTTCAGCCGCGGTCACCGCGACAATTCATCGTTTGTCACGTGATCTAAGTGTACATGACGTCAGTTCACAATGTTTCTGACGTCATACATTTAATTCACTAGTAGGGAAGGAAACAAAGATACATTTCATGAGGAAAAAGTGACATAAAACTAAATTTCTGAGACAATTTTTTTTTACCCTCAATTATAAGGGGGTTTTCACACAAAGTTTTGGTTTCACGTGGCAGGTATGCAGACATCCAGCAGTTTTTCCCAACCAGGGCGCCTCCAGCTGTTGCAAAACTACAACTCCCAGCATACCAGTAGAGTAGAACGCAGCCTAAACACCTCACAAAATAATCTATAGCGCTGTTTCTCAACCAGGGTGCCTCCAGCTGTTGTAGAACTATAACTCCCAGCATGTCTGGACATTAGAATGCAGCCTTAACGCCTCACAAAGTGATCTATAGCAGGGTTTCCCAACCAGGGTGCCTCCAGCTGTTGCAAATCTACATGGAATGTACTCTGTTTCACCCTCTGGTTCTTTTATAGCAAAGTTTCCCAACCAGTGTGCCTCCAGCTGTTGCCAAACTACAACTCCCAGCATGTGAGGACAGCCTTTGGCTGTCTGGACATGCTGGGAGTTATAGTTTTGCAACAGCTGGAGGCCACCAGGTTTGGAAACACTGTCTTATGGTATGCCATGGTTTTAGGTCCGGTCAGAAAACCATATACAGGGCAAATATGTGCCGACTGGAGTCACCGTTTGGCTCACTGAAATGCATTAGATACGTGCCGGTGCATTGCCGTGGAATGAGATTTGCCATAGAATGAGATGGTCCGCCTCCATCACATCCTATTGGCTCTCTCTTGTCACGTGACATATTTAAACGTCACGCATCGATGCGCACAGCAGTGTCAATTTGGCTATCACAGGGAGAGGATCTCCTCACCCTGTGATAGCTGAAGGTGTACGGAGCTCTCATGGCCTCTGTGGCCCGACAGAAGTTCACACATGTACGCAGCTCATACGGCTGCCTCATATACATTTACTGTTGATCCACAGCGCTATCGGGATCCCTATGCCCGATGGCGCTGTCATCAGTGTGCGTCCCCGCGAGCGCCCCACGCCTGCAGCTCTACTCCCCGTCCTCCGCCCCCCGCAGCTCTACTCCCCGTCCCGTTAACGCTCAGGGAGCGGGGAACAGAAAGTAGAGCATCGGGCGCAGGTTAAGTTATTCGCGTAGTGCTGCGCATGCGCAGTACTACTTTACCTGCGCCCAATGCTCTACTTTCTGTTCCCCGCTCCCTGAGCGTTAACGGGACGGGGAGTAGAGCTACGGAGGGACGGGGAGTAGAGCTGCGGGGGGCGGAGGACGGGGAGTAGAGCTGCGGGCATGGGGCGCTCGGGGGGAGGCACACTGATGACAGCGCCATCGGGCATAGGGATCCCCATAGCGCTGTGGGTCGCTCCCTGAGCGTTCACAGGGGACGGGGAGTACAGCTGCGTGGGACAGGGAGTAGAGCTGCGGGGGACGGGGAGTAGAGCTGCGGGGGACGGGGAGTAGAGCTGCGGGCGTGGGGATCCTGATGACAGCGCCATCGGGCATAGGGATCCCGATAGCGCTGTGGATCAACAGTAAATGTATATGAGGCAGCCGTATGAGCTGCGTACATGTGTGAACTTCTGTCAGGCCACAGAGGCCATGAGAGCTCCGTGCAGCTTCAGCTATCACAGGGAGAGGAGACCCTCTCCCTGTGATAGCCAAACTGACACTGCTGTGCGCATCGATGCGTGACGTTTAAATATGTCACGTGACAAGAGAGAGCCAATAGGATGTGATGGAGGCGGACCATCTCATTCTATGGCAAATCTCATTCCACGGCAATGCACCGGGTCTGGCTGGAATACGGGAGCGCCCGATTTTCGCTCCCCCAACCGGATCTGGCAGCTGTACACTGAAATTGTAGTGTGAACCCACCCTAATGGTGACTATATAGGGTCCAGAATAGGGTGGCTCGTTTTTCTCTGATCGAATCCTAATTCCCTGCAAAAGTTACCCACCAATAAGTGCAAAATTTGGTTCCAATTGGGCACTATCTTCTGTCTCCACTATGAGCTTCATGTTTTACATGGGAATTGTTCCTTAAATCGTGTGGAAAATCTTTCCTATACAGCATCTCGCCCACTTAGGCTAAGTATCTACTTGTTTTTTTGTGCAGCATTTTTTGGGTAGAAAAAAATGCCTTAACCCCTTAAGGACTCAGGGTTTTTCCGTTTTTGCACTTTCGTTTTTTCCTCCTTACCTTTTAAAAATCATAACCCTTTCAATTTTCCACCTAAAAATCCATATTATGGCTTATTTTTTGCGTCGCCAATTCTACTTTGCAGTGACATTAGTCATTTTACCCAAAAATGCACGGCGAAACGGAAAAAAAAATAATTGTGCGACAAAATCGGAAAAAAACGCCATTTTGCAACTTTTGGGGGCTTCCGTTTCTACGCAGTGCATATTTCGGTAAAAATTACACCTTATCATTATTCTGTAGGTCCATACGGTTAAAATGATACCCTACTTATATAGGTTTGATTTTGTCGCACTTCTGGAAAAAATCATAACTACATGCAGGAAAATTTATACGTTTAAAAATGTCATCTTCTGACCCCTATAACTTTTTTATTTTTCCACATACAGGGTGGTATGAGGGCTCATTTTTTGCGCCGTGATCTGAAGTTTTTATCGGTATGATTTTTGTTTTGATCAAACTTTTTGATCACTTTTTATTAATTTTTTTAATGGTATAAAAAGTGACCAAAATACGCCTTTTTGGACTTTGGAATTTTTTTGCGCGTACGCCATTGACAGTGCGGTTTAATTAATTATATATTTTTATAGTTCGGACATTTACGCACGCGGCGATACCACATATGTTTATTTATTTATTTTTTTACACTGTTTTATTTTTTTTATGGGAAAAGGGGGGTGATTCAAACTTTTATTAGGGAAGGGGTTAAATGACCTTTATTAACACTTTAAAAAATTTTTTTTTTTGCAGTGTTATAGGTCCCATAGGGACCTATAACACTGCACACACTGATCTCCTATGCTGATCACTGGCGTGTATTAACACGCCTGTGATCAGCATTATCGGCGCTTGAATGCTCCTGCCTGGATCTCTGGCACGGAGCAGTCATTCGTCGATTGGACACCGAGGAGGCAGGTAAGGGCCCTCCCGGTGTCCAATCAGCTGTTCGGGACGCCGCGATTTCAGCGCGGCGGTCCCGAACAGCCCGACTGAGCAGCCGGGTCACTTTCAGTTTCACTTTAGAAGCGGCGGTCAGCTTTGACCGCCGCTTCTAAAGGGTTAATACCGCACATCGCCGCGATCGGCGATGTGTGGTATTAGCCGCGGGTCCCGGCCGTTGATGAGCGCCGGGACCGCTGCGATCCTGCATCATATCGCGGCGATCCCGCTTCATATCGCGGGAGCCGGCGCAGGACGTAAATATACGTCCTGCGTCGTTAAGGGGTTAAAAAACACCAGTGCAATTTCCTGCGTCTGGCGTTTTTTCTTGAGTTTTTTCATTTGTGTGGAAATTGCACCTTGGCAGTTTTTTTTTTTGGTACCCAAAATATTTATGAAACGAAATGTATATATTTTATAGCAACATTTTTATAATTTTTTTAATAAAGTGTGTGTGTTTCACAATTTTTCTCTATTATTTTAAATTTTTTAGGTAGTACTACTACTCCCAGCATGGAACAGACTGTTCCATGATGGGAGTAGTAGTACCTGTACTATAGACATATCGCCCCGGGTGTCAGTTTGACACCCGATGCGATCGTCCATAATATAGCAGAGTTGCGGAGCAGCTATACAGTGGAGGCGTGACGTCACACGCCGCCGGCCCGGTGGTCGCCTGTAATCAGACCCGGAGTGAATATGCTCTGGGGACTGATTACAAACGGGGTGCCGCGTGCATGATCCCGGGGGTCCCCAGCTGCGGGACTCCTGTGATCAGGCATCTTATCCCCTATCCTTTGGATAGGGGAAAAGATGTGTAAGTACCGGAGAACCCCTTTAAATCCTCATGGCCTCAATGAGGGTTTTAATTATTCAGCTTTCATCTAACCAAGTAGTCTCAGATAAAAGGGACACACTACATAATAAATGCTTTGGCCTGGTTGGCCTTCAGGGCATTGTTTCTAGTAGATCTATCCAGCTGAATCTGGTACTACCAACCAGCGAATTACTACTATAATAAGCCATTTAATTATCACTATTGTAACGTATATTATTGTAGAGGAATTGACTGTTAATGGGCCTTTAATTGAGTAATATCAAATTGATGATAATATTAAAATTCCACACAAACACCCAGACGATACTCACCTAAGGGCCGTAGGTTGATGCGTTTGCCGGACTAAGTCCACGGTTTCCATCGTCTCCAGGATCCATTAGTAATATTCATCTAAAATGAAGCAGAGACAAATTTGTAGGTATAGGAATATGCAACAACACATACATATGTATATGGTGGTATCTGTTTGTGGTATAATAATAATATGCAATAACAAATACATATGTGGATGTTTGTTACTGATTGAGGTGTAGTTCAATATACATCTTTAACTTTCATATTCTGTGAACTGATACGATGTAGAATCCAGGAGTTTAGGATCTATTCTACCATATATATTATATACCACATAGGATCATCATATTTACCGTATATACTCGAGTATAAGCCAAGTTTTTCAGCACGATTTTTCGTGCTGAAAACACCCCCCTCGGCTTATACTCGAGTGAACTCCCCACCCGCAGTGGTCTTCAACCTGCGGACCTCCAGAGGTTTCAAAACTACAACTCCCAGCAAGCCCGGGCAGCCATCGGCTGTCCGGGCTTGCTGGGAGTTGTAGTTTTGAAACCTCCGGAGGTCCGCAGGTTGAAGACCACTGCGGCCTTCGACATCATCCAGCCCCCTCTCACCCCCTTTAGTTCTGTACAGTACTCGCCTCCGCTCGGCGCTGGTCCGGTGCTGCAGGACTGTCCGGTGGGGAGGTGGTCCGGTGGGATAGTGGTTCCGGGCTGCTATCTTCACCGGGGAGGCCTCTTCTAAGCGCTTCGGGCCCGGCCCCAGAATAGTCACGTTGCCTTGACGACGACGCAGAGGTACGTTCATTACCAACGTACTTCTGCGTCATCGTCAAGGCAACGCCTCTATTCTGGGCCCGAAGCGCGGAGAAGAGGCCTCCCCGGTGAAGATAGCAGCCCGGAACCACTATCCCACCGGACGACCTCCTCACCGGACAGCCCTGCAGGACCGGACCAGCGCTGAGCGGAGGTGAGTACTGTACAGAACTAAAGGGGGTGAGAGGGGGCTGGATGATGTCGAAGGCCGCAGTGGTCTTCAACCTGCGGACCTCCGGAGGTTTCAAAACTACAACTCCCAGCAAGCCCGGACAGCCGATGGCTGCCCGGGCTTGCTGGGAGTTGTAGTTTTGAAACCTCTGGAGGTCCGCAGGTTGAAGACCACTGAGGGCGGATGATGACAAGAGGATGATGAAGGGGGGTGTGGGATGATGACAAGGGGATGATGAAGGGGGGTGGGGATGATGACAAGGGGATGATGAAGGGGGAGTGTGGGATGATGACAAGGGGATGATGAAGGGGGTTTGTGGGATGATGACAAGGGGATGATGACAGGTGATGATGAGGGTCTGGATGATGACAGGGTGATGATGATGAGGATGTTAATGACGGGGGTCTGGATGATGACAGGGGGGGATGATGTATTTCCCACCCTAGGCTTATACTCGAGTCAATAACTTTTCCTGGGATTTTGGGTTGAAATTAGGGGCCTCGGCTTATACTCGAGTATATACGGTATCACCAACTTTGCCCCTCATCCCATGATGATAACCAATATTTAAGAATGTTGGTACACCCTAACAATTAAAATAACTAAAAATAACACCTTAAAATAAATAAATAAAAAATACAATTGTATTTAGTTTAATACTTACCTTAATCTAATATCCTCTATATTACAAGTTGCTCCATTACATCTTTGCCTCATATTATCCTACATAAATTCTTGGATCCCCCCTGACTACCCTGAGCACTTGATTGGGTTATTCAGCTTGTTCTTCTGTGTAAGATTTTGGATATGAGCCGGTATTGCAGGGGTTAACCATGAGTGGAACGTGGAGGAGTGCGGACCTATGCGCTTGCGCACTCCGCATAATGAGAGCTGGTGACAAATTACATACACTAGCGCGGCCGAGCACGTGACCACAGTGACGGTCATGTGAGCAAAGTGCATCACATGACCGGCCGGATGCCTTACGAGCGGATGTAAACAGCTAGCAAATGGCTGTCAATCACACGTCCGGCTCGCAGATTGGCCCGCAAGATATCAATGCTGAATGGGCAATTACAAACTTGGCGTGTGACGCGCTATATACCTTCGACCAGTATTGGTCAATAAACATTCCTTGTAACAACAGAGTGAGTTATTGGTGTTATCCTTTGGGTGGTTTTAGATGTGGATTGGCTCGCAGTCTGAAATGCTGTGATTGGTTGCAAGCACCTTACACACATAGTGACATCATATAAATAGACTAATTTTGCCCTAACACTCAATGCTGTCAGCTGTCTCCTTTTTAAAGCCACACTAGTAGCAGCAAACATGTCGGGTGGGACAGTACTGTATTTTAACTAGCAACTCCACTGCAGTCTATGCTTAGTAATAGCCAATAAACAAGGTCCAGACTGAGCCGATCACACCTGCGGTGCACAGCAGGTTCGGGGTGCCAAGTGGTCATAACATCTCTGATACACAGCACATGTTTCAACACTGACTAGTGGTCACCCATATAAGTGGCAATATAGTAGAGAGTCACTATCTCAATTTGGGTAACAATACGCTTTCCCGGAATTTTCAAGTTATCCCTTCACTTATAAATCTAAAACAAGTCATTTGAGCTCAAGTGAATTGACTCATCAGTATGGAATGACCAATAGAGGACCTAGGCATAATCGCATATATCTATGACAGCAGTGGAATTGTAATTTTAATACTTTTTTTGTTTCCTCACCTATTATACATTTGGTTTGAATAAAAGTTACGTTTTAGTATGACACATGCTATACAGAGGCTATTTCTTTAACCCTTTGGGTTAATTCGTTGTAGCTACACTACCTCTGCATGTGTCATTGGGCCGAAAGCTAGTAGTTTTAGTGAGCCTTAACACCCCACAGCTGTTTGAAGAATTTTCATTCAAGTTGGACGTAAAAATAAAAAAAAATTATGTTTTCACAAAAATGCTGGTGTTATCCCATATTTTTCATTTTTCACAAGGGGTAATAGGAAAAAAAGCCCCCAAACTTTGTAACCCCATTTCTTCTGAGTGTATAAATACCCCATGTGTGGACGTAAAGTGCTCTGCTGGCGAACTACAATGCTCAGAAGAGAAAGAGCGCCATTGGGCTTTTTGAAAGATAATGTGTCTGGAATTGAACGCCACGTGTGTTTACAAAGCCCCCATGGTGCCAGAACAGTAGACACCCCCCCCCCCACATGTGGCCCCCATTTTGGAAACTACACTCCTCATGGAATGTAACAAGGGGTGCAGTTAGAATTTATTGAACCGTGGTCCATGAAAATGAAAAATTTAATTTTTCATTTGCACAGCCCACTGTTCCAAAGATCTGGCAAACACCAGTGGGGTGTAGATGCTCACTGCACCCCTTGATACGTTCCGTGAGGGGTGTAGTTTCTGAAATAGGGTCACATGTTGGGGGGGGGGTCCATTGTTCTGGTAGCAAGGGGGCTTTGTAGACACACATTGCCCCCTTCCTCACTTCCATTCCAAACAAATTCTCTCTCCAAAAGCCCAATGGCGCTCCTTCTCTTCTGAGCATTGTAGTTCACCCGCAGAGCACTTTACATTTAATTATGGGGTATTTCCATACTCAGAAGAAATGGTGTTTGTTACGCCGAGCGCTCCGGGTTCCCGCTCCTCCCCGGAGCGCTCGCTACACTCTCGCTCCCGCAGCGCCCCGGTCAGATCCACTGACCGGGTGCGCTGCGATACCGCCTCCAGCCGGGATGCGATTCGCGATGCGGGTGGCGCCCGCTCGCGATGCGCACCCCGGCTCCCGTACCTGACTCGCTCTCCGTCGGTCCTGTCCCGGCGCGCGCGGCCCCGCTCCCTAGGGCGCGCGCGCGCCGGGTCTCTGCGATTTAAAGGGCCACTGCGTCGCTGATTGGCGCAGTGGTTCTAATCATTGTGTTCACCTGTGCACTCCCTATGTATACCTCACTTCCCCTGCACTCCCTCGCCGGATCTTGTTGCCATTGTGCCAGTGAAAGCGTTCCCTTGTGTGTTCCTAGCCTGTGTTCCAGACCTCCTGCCGTTGCCCCTGACTACGATCCTTGCTGCCTGCCCCGACCTTCTGCTACGTCCGACCTTGCTTCTGTCTACTCCCTTGTACCGCGCCTATCTTCAGCAGTCAGAGAGGTTGAGCCGTTGCTAGTGGATACGACCTGGTCACTACCGCCGCAGCAAGACCATCCCGCTTTGCGGCGGGCTCTGGTGAATACCAGTAGTGACTTAGAACCGGTCCACTAGCACGGTCCACGCCAATCCCTCTCTGGCACAGAGGATCCACCTCCTGCCAGCCGGCATTGTGACAGTGTTAAACATTTTGGGAGGCTTTTTCTCCTATTACCCTTTGTGAAAATGAAAAATTTGGGGTAACACCAGCATTTTTGTGAATAAAAAATTAAAGTTTTTCATTTCCACGTCCAACTTTAACGGAAATTTGTCAAACACATGTGGGGTGTTAAGGCTCACTGTACCCCTTGTTACGTTCCTTGAGGGGTGTTGTTTCCCAAATAGTGTGCCATGTGGGGCTTTTTTTGCTGTTCACCATAGGGGCTTCCTAAATTCCCCCCAAAAACAATTTCAGCAAAATTTGCTTTCAAAAAGCCAAAATTTGACTCCTTCTCTTCTGAGCATTGTAGTGCACCTGCAGAGCACATGACGTCCACAGATGGGGTATTTCCATACTCAGAAGAGATGGGGTGACAACTTTTGAAGGGCATTTTCTCCTATTACCCCTTGTAAAAAATGGTAAATTTGGGGGAAAAACTGCATTTTTGTGAAAAATAAATAATTTTCATTTACACATCCGACTTTACCGAAAAGTCGTTAAAAACACTCTCCAAAATCCCATTGTCGCTCCTTCATTTCTGAGCCCTCTAGTGCACCCACATGAGGTATTTCCTTACTCGAGAAAAATTGGGTTACACATTTTGGGGGGCTTTTCTCCTTTTACCCCTTTTTACCCCCCAAGAAATGATGCAAGTATCAACGAAAATTTACCACTATGTTAAAGCAGAATATGTCACGAAAAAATTATCTCGGAATCAAATTCATAAGTAAAAGCATCCCAGAGTTATTAATGCTTAAAGTGACAGTGGTCAGATGTGCAAAAAGTGCTCTGGTCCTTAAGGGGAAAATGGGCTTGGTCCTTAAGGGGTTAAAGGGATACTCCGGTGAAAATCAAATTTTTTTTTAAATCAACTGGTGCCAGAATGTTAAACAGATTTGTAAATTTCTTCTATTTAAAAATCTTAATCCTTCCAGTACTTATCAGCTGCTGTATGTTCCACAGGAAGTTCTTTTCTTTTTAAATTTATTTTCTGTCTGACCACATTGCTCTCTGCTGTCACCTCTGTCTGTCTCAGGAACTGTCAAGAGTAGAAGCAAATCCCCATAGCAAACCTAACCTGCTCTTGACAGTTCCTGAGACAGACAGGGGTATCAGCAGAGAGCACTGTGGTCAGACAGAAAAGAAATTGAAAAAGAAAAGAACTTCCTCTGTTTAACGTTCTGGCACCAATTGATTTAAAAAAAAAATGTTTTTCACTGGAGTACCCCTTTAAGTTGTAATTACTTTTAAATGGTCTTACTAAGCAAAAGGGAATCTGTTATTATTTTTCCATGACAGTGCTAAATTTTTGCTGACTTAACATAACGTGGATTGTTTGAGGATTTTGATAATTTTATTTACAGAACATACCCACAACTTTGAAGGTGTTTTATTTTTTATTTATTGTGAAGCAAACAACAAATAGGACAAAATAACAGAAAAACTCAATGTGCATAACTATTCACCCCCCCCCCCCCCCTAAAGTCAATACTTTGTAGAGGCACCTTTTGCGGCAATCACAGCTACAAGTGGCTTTGGATAAGTCTCTATGAGCTTGCCAAACCTTACCATTGGGGTTCTTGTCCATTCCTCCTTGCAAAACTGCTCCAGCTCCTTCAAGTTGGATGGTTTGCTCTTGTGAACAGCAATCTTTAAGTCTGACCACAGATTTTCGATTGGATTGAGATCTGGGCTTTGATCAGGCCATTCCAACACATTTACATGTTTCCCCTTAAACCACTCAAGTGTTGTTTTAGTAGTGTGTTTGGGGTCATTGTCCAGCTGGAAGGTGAACCTCCGTCCTAGCCTCAAATCATGCACAGAGTGGTAAAGGTTTTGCTCAAGAATATCCCTTTAGCACAATCCATCTTTCCCTCAACTCTGACCAGTTTCCCTTTCCCGACTGCTGAAAAACGGTGTTCTTTGGGTGATGTGATGTGTTGGGTTTGTGCCAGACATGGTGTTTTCTTTGATGGCTGAAAAGTTCAATTTTAGTCTCATCAGACCAAAGCACCTTCCTCCATACATTTTGGGAGTCTCCCACGTGCCTGTTTGCAATGGCTTCCTTCTGGCCACTCTGCCATAAAGCCAAACTATATGACAGAGTGGCCATAGTGTAGGTCCAGCATAGGTGCCTGATCGCTAATGGGGATCCAGGACACTTGTACCAGATGCCCAAGCACACAAGTGTTTGAGCAGCCTACACAGAGAGTAGACGTGACCTCTACCCCCCCCGGAGCACGCATTGGCGCCTCAACTGTAAAGGGAGAAGAATGCGGCGAGCCTGCACTGGGGAGGTGACTGCTGCATGGGACATGGTAAGGTAAGCATAACTTTTTTTTTTTTTCTTCCTACCCTCTTGGGTTGGCTACCTGCCTGGCTGCCTACCTCTATAGCTCCTCTTGGCTACTCCTATAATAGCTACCTCCTGGCTACTTACCTACATAGCTACCTCCTGGCTACTTACCTACATAGCTACCTTCTAGCTACCCACCTACATAGCTACCTCCTGGCTACCTACCTATATATCTACCTCCTGGCTACCTACCTACATAGCTACATCCTGGCTACCTACCTATATAGCTACCTCCTGGCTACCTACCTATATAGCTACCTCCTGGCTACCCATGTACATAGCTACCTACCTATATAGCTACCTCTTGGCTACCTACCTACCTAGTTACCTCCTGGTTACCTACCTACATAGTTACCTCCTGACTACCGACCTACATAGTTAGCTACCTGGCTACCTACCTTCATAGCTATCTACCTGTCTACCTACCAATATAGCTACCTTTCTGGCTACCTATCCTACATAGCTACCTACCTATTCACATATTTACCTGCCTACCTATTTGATTACCTAGATTTTTACACAACTACTTGCCTGACTACCTGCCTACATAGCTGCCTACTTATTTACCACCTACCAACTTATTTACCTACCTTCCTACTTATGTATCAAGCTACCTACCTATCTACATAACTACTTACCTATCTACCTGGATACCTACCTACAAAGCTACATACCTATCTACCTAGCTACTCAGCTATCTAACTACCTACTCACCCACATATTTATTTATCTTCCAGCTAATTTACTTACCTTGGTGGGGTTGATCTACCTATCTAAGGACGTATTTACCTGCCTGCCTATATTCAATCCTATTAGGGGGGGGGGGGGGGAGCTAGGTGAAGAGGAAACTAACTGATGTGGGACATATCCACCTGCATACTAGGGGTATATACCTACTTCATTGGGGACCTACTTACCTAAGCACTTTTACTGTTCCGGACACCAAGGAGGGCATTATTAAAATTCAGGGCCTATTTTGTAGTGTCCAGTAGTGTAATAACCACGTAGTTAACTGACAGTTCCACTAACCACTACTTCAAATAAGCAGCTATCTGTATCAAAGCCCCAGGAAAATAACATCCTCAAAAGCCAGGAATTATGGATAATAGCTTGAACTTTACTTATGTTGCAGAATCCAATATTACAAAAAACAGTGGTAATGATACAGACTGGAGATGTCACACTTGGTAGAAACAATAGGTAGATATAGCCTGTAGCATGTCACTGTTGCAGTCCTTGTAGAATTTAGAATAATATAGACTATATAGGGAATTGTTTGACTTTAGTACTCCTGAATAGACTTGATTTTTGATTGACTTGACTTTAGACTGACTTAATTTAAGATTGACTTTAATGGGCACTCTCATAAAAAAATTTTTTGCTGTTGCACTCTATATGGTAAATCAAAAATCTTTCTAATGTACTTTGTTTAAAAAAAAAAAAAATGACGTTTTATATATTTTTTTGTGTTGCAGCCTTAGGCTGCATTCACACTATGGTTGCAGCGTATGGCTGCTGTATCCGGCTGGGGGAGGGGAAAACCGTGCGCTCCCGTACCCCAGCCGTCCCGGTGCTGAACTCCATTGACTTTATTGAGCCGACCGGAGTCACACAGTGACTCCAGTTGGCTCATTTCTGCCCCGTATCCGGTTTTGTGACTGGACCTAAAACCATAGTTTACTATGGTTTTAGGTTCGGTCACAAAACCGGATATGGGGCTGAAATGAGCCGACCGGAGTCACCGTGTGACTCCGGTCGGCTCATTAAAGTCAATGGAGTTCAGCACCTGGCCTGCTGGGGTACGGGAGCACACGGTTTTCCCCTCCCCCAGCTGGATCCGGCATCCGTATGCTGCAATCGTAGTGTCAATGCAGCCTCAGCCAATCATAGCTCATCTCACACTGGGCTGTGTGTAGCAGAGTGAGGGAGGAAGTTCTCCCCTGTATGGCTTCAGATGATGTCACGCCTGCTGGGGAACGCCCCTTCCCAGTTTGCGAATCTGACTGAGACTGAGCAGAAAATACAGAGCAATATCAAGGTAGAAAACTAAAATGATAAAAATAAAGGCGGGGGGGGGGGTTATCATGATGGGGGCAGTGAACCGGGAGGATGGGAAAATTTAACAAGTTCATGAGAGGTACTCTTTAACTGGTGACAGATTTAATTTTGGGATAGATTTAACTAGTTACTGACTTAGCTCAGCTTCTCCCTTGATGCACGATCCTGCGCAGAGGCTTGCGGTCCCGAAATCTACTGCTGTGAGTAACATCTGTGAGCTCCTGGACACCACAAACTCCCCCTCTTAAACAAAGCTGTCCTCGGCATAGCATTAGAGGGTGGATTTGGCTAAAAATAGTCCTTGTGGCATAAATACATTCATGTCTGGGACAAGCTTTGTAACATTGTAGCATAAGAAAATAGTTCATATGTATGAATACATTAATGTCTAACACACAATCTGTAGAATTGTAGCACAAAAAAAGAGTTCTTGGGGCATAAATACTTTAAAGTTCATAATAAGCCCTGTAGGGTCCCACTTGTAACTGGTCCACGCCACTGGAACAGATGTGAGGAAGAGTTTGGTTTTTGCAACAATAGGAACACAATATATAAAGCTCTTTTGTAGGAATAAATAGAGACTGAAGCGCAATACATTTTGTAGTATGTACTGACAAGGAAAATATGACAATGACAATACATTTTTCTGACAAGACACTTTTTGTGAGAGACAGACTCCATAAAGAAAGCATATTTCTAGTGCATACATATTATCTAAAGTGCATAAATAAGAATACAAGATACAGCTAATGTGGAAACTCATCATATACTTCTGTTGCGCCTAATGCACAATACAGAACACTTGACGTTGACGTTGTGTATACATTTTGAGACTCAAGGCATGAGGACGTCTTCCTTTACCTAGTACACATTTGGCATATTTTTTTTTTCAATAGACATGAAAAATAGACATGAATGTAGTGCAGGTTAAACTTTCAAGGTGTGGCACATATGTGTAGGGCCCCTCACCTAATGCATAGTAAAAAAGGCATAGAAGTGGCAACAAAGGAACATTTGAAGTGAACTCTGCAACACAGGACGTAAGAATGCTTAAAGGGATACTCTGGTGGGATAAAAAAAAATCACATCAACTGGCTCCAGAAAGTTAAACAGATTTGTAAATAACTTCTATTAAAAAATCCTAATCCTTCCAGTACTTATCAGCTGCTGTATGCTCCACAGGAAGTTGAGTTGTTCTTTTCTGTCTGACCACAGTGCTCTCTGCTGACTCCTCTGTCCATGTCAGGAATTGTCCAGAGTAGGAGCAAATCCCCATAGAAAACCTTTCCTGCCCCAGAGAGTTCCACAGCAAACAACTTGTGTTTTCCTTGCAATAAACATAGTTCTTTTTCACACTTGGGTCTTTTGAAAAAAAATAAAAAAAGGTGCCCAGCCGTAATCCTGTTTGTGATGCCAAAGTTGTGGTAAGTGAGATAGAGCGGTAGACAGTTAGTATGGATCCTTGGCTGGCAGGTTGTCAGGTTAGTGATGCCATAAGTAGGGTTGTAGCTTTATTCTTCATTTTCTTTTGCAGTGTACTGACATATACCATCAAGACAGAGGCTTCTAAGACAATATTTTTGCCTCTATAAGGCTATATACACTATAGGCACGCTTAGCGTATACAGTGGGAGCTTTCTTGATGAACAATTAATGTGAAAAAGGCCTTAGAATGATGTTGATAATGAGAAAAAACTATTGCCCTAATTTACGGGGTGTAGTTGTTAGTGTAAAGTCTAAAATACACCAGATTTGTTAATGTAGTTAGTGCTGTTAGATAAATATGTCTCATCCTTAGGATAGTATATATATATATATATATATATATATATATATACATACATATAGTATTTCGGTCAGTGTATCGGTCAGTATTTTTATCCAAAATCAGAAATGGGTCCACATAGAAAAAAGATGCAATTCTCTCCATTATAAATTTTCCCTGTATTGGTTCTACTCGTGGTTTTGGCTAAAATACTGACATAATTACTGTGCGAACCTAGCCTTAGACTGTCTAGTCTAGGTTTAGACCAACTACTAGGTGGCTTAAAAATGCGCACAAAAATTCTGATGCTTTTGTTTGGCACCTGAAGTTACAACAGGGCCACCCCCCCTTTCCAATAAGTCATGCCCCTTTCTGCTAGGCTCTGCCCCCCTTGCCAGGCATTGCACTAAATTTATCTAAAACACATAGGAAATGTGCAAAGAAAGTGCATCAGTTTTTGGTGCAAATTGCAACATAATTCTGGCACATTCTGCAATAGTAAATCTTGGCCTATGTGGGATGTTTTACGCACAAAGATGTTTAGTCCTTTCTAGTCTGTCCCAATAATGTTGTAGCATCCCAAGACTCGCGTAATGTGATGTAACAATATTGTGGAATTCGCAGTCTGAATACTCCACATACCAGATATTAAAATCAGATGTTTTAGGTGGAGCCACTGGCTGAACTCCTAACTTATCCAAGCACAAACCAATAAACACATCCTCCAGGTGTATCCATCTAACGCTTGGAGAGATTTTGACTATTTTGCGGGCCAGGTCTCCTGAGAGCACGTATCCGGTCCCGGAACAAAATGGAGGATACTTTTTGTAAGGATATAGATTTGGTGACACATACCACTTACTATCTCTGTCCCGAATGGGTAAATTGTTTAGCATTAAAAATCCTGTAATATAATTTGTTTTGGGTTCTTGATCTGGTTTCAGAAGCTTGTTGACCAAATACCCAATATTAACAAATACATCGCTGTCTATTTTCATTACATACAAGGCGTTGGGACAGTATGTGGTTATCCAGTTCATGGCCATAATTGTTTTAATTGTGAGGTTTTTGTACGAGTCCAAGTAATCTTGTTGGATAATGTCATGAAATTCCTCACTTTCCTGTAAAATGTCCTGTTGAGCTTCAGTATTCGGCTTCATTTCTTTACCTAAGAAAAATAACCTAAGTATCCTGACTCCTGGCAAGAGATCCTCTTTCGCCCATGTATTTCTTATCACTTGACGTACCTCTTGCTGCCATCTTTCTACAGTTATAAGCAGAACCAGAAATGGAACATTCTCCTTGCATTTATCAGGTTCATTGATAATATAGTCATATATGTGTAATGTATTGTAGAGATTATTAGATATTTTAGTCATAGGATTTTTTGAGTCATTTTGTGATTTTTCCATGTAGTAGTCATTTACTTTCACTGGATTATATTCCTGAAGTTTCCATGAGAAATTAGGAACCACATGTAAATTACTAACCGATCTTACTAAAAACAATAAAATCCATAGGGACTTGCTTAAAATCAGCAAAACAGGAGTCAGAAGAATAAAAAATAAGCACAATTTCTGTATTATAGTCAACTTGGGGAATTTTGACCTTTTAAAAGGAATCATTTTGGAATATGTTAGGATGCAGATCCTTGACTTCTATTCTTTTTTCACCACCTGAAAAACAAGGTTAAATCTTAAGAATTAAATCTGAATTAAACCAATGCACTGTGTTATGTCTAGGGTGTGATGCAAGAGACTAGGATTAAAAGGGCAGCAGAATGTAAGGAGTAGAGGAGACATACCTCATAGAGAAAGTTGAAGGCCACCGTAGTAAACTTATGCTGGGTGTGTATATACTGTTTATGCGTACCTTATGGACTTACGTTAACCAGCCTGACAGGTCAGGTAGACCAGAAGGGCAAGTATCCACTACAGCAATGTGTTGTATATAATTGTTAAACTTTATTTGACCCTTGGTATGGTACATGTGCTGCCATGTCAAATTAGACATTGGCCCTGATTTACCAAGATTGTTTGTTTTTTATTAGTGTAGAATGTTGTGTAAGACTTGCAGTATTCCACTCTATTTACTGTAGAAATTCACAGGTCGGAAAGTTCTGACCAGCTTTTTCTTGGTGTGAATTTCCAGTCATTTATTCACAGGATTTTGTATGAATTTAATAGTCACCCCCCTTTTTCAGGTTTGTAGGTTTATTTTGGCACACTATACTACAAACTCTGGCGCACAACCCGACAAAAGCAAATGACTCAAGGCTATTGTGTTCTGAAATTATTTTCTGTATTAAATTTCATATAATTGGAGGTATAAAATATTATGTTCCATGTCACGTTTTTGCAAATGCATAACTGTGTACTAAAAAGTTCAATGGTATATGTTTATATATATATATATATATATATATATATATATATATATATATATTGTGAGACTCAGGCAGCAAAGGGGTGTTTTCAATCACTGAGGCCGGCAGATTCACCTTCTACATGTTTAATGAAGTTATAAGTTCAGGAAGTGTGGTCTTAATGGGGTATTCTAGGATTTTCTTCATTTGACTATGCTACAGGGGGTTGTAAAGTTCATGTAGTCCAAAATATAGTGTCTGTACCTGTGTTTCATTTTGGTCTTGCAATTCTGTGATTTTTGCCCCAATGTTTATATTTAACTGCATAAAAATTGTCATCTCTGTTTTTCCAAGGTTTCAGTGGGGCCTGAGACATTACTTCACTAGTCACCTGTTCAGAGTGAGCCTGTCTTTGCTTCAATGGGAGGAGTGACCGCTGGGTGAGAGGGAGATCATTCTGCAAGGAACTGTAGTTTTGCAACAGCTGGAGGTCAACCTGGTTAGAAAACACTGGTCTATTGCATGGAAGGGATCACAGGTGTGTTTCAATGAGTGGGGTGGCTGATGTGTGGGAGGGAGTAAAATGACCTCACACTGACAAACAAGAAAGCATGGGACTTGTAGTTTAAATGGGCACTGTCATTAAAACATTTTTTGCTATTGCACTCCTTATGAAAAATAAAAAAAATCTTTCTAATTTATTTTGTTTAAAAAAAAAAAAAGTTTTCTATGTTTTATTTGTGTTTAAAAAAGCTGCCACTAGGTGTCTCCCTGCTTGTCCAGAGCGCATTTTCCCCCATCTTTTGCATAGACTTTGGACTCCTGCTGGCCTGGCAGAAGTCCAAAATCAGGCAATGCAGTCTGGAGAGCTTGGGTGTGTGTATGTGCAGTCTAAGCAAATCATAGCTCATCTCACACTGAACTGCTTGGGGCTGTGTGTAGCAGAGGGAGGGAGGAAGTTCTCCCCTGTATGGCTTCAGATGATGTCACACCTACTGGGGAACGCCCCTTCCCAGTCTGTGAATCTGACTGAGACTGAGCAGAAGATACAGAGCAATATCAAGGTAGAAAACTAAAAAATAATAAAAATAAAGTCAGGGGGTGGTTTATCATGATGGGGCAGTGAACTGTGAGGATTATAAAATTTAACAAGATCATGACAGCTACTCTTTAAGGGAACAAAACAAACTCCAACAGGAAATAGCCAGTTCAACATAGCCATTTAGCCCCAAGACAAGCGCAAATCCTTCCTAAACATGTCCATTACTGTCTGACAGTTAAGTACTAAAATCACCTTATGGTGGATAACCCCTTTAAGGAAGCCAGTGAGTCAGTTTAGTTGCTCTCCCCTAGATCGCAGACTGGTGCAAGGGGGGAAACACTGTCCCTTTGTGAGATGGATACACAGCAAGAGGCTGTGGTGGACACACAAAGAAACACCAGTGACTAAGTGAAGGACTGTGATCTTATGAGTAAGAGCTGTGGCTCTGAGGACACATGGCAGGCGGCTGTGTCTGAATGGGACTTTTTGTTTTTGTGAACTGTGCTTTATGTTACCGTGACAAGTTGTGGAAAGATGAGTGGCATACACTTTCTCCAGTAATGAGGCCCACATAGTCAGTCTGAGGAGTCCTATGAAAACCTAAGTGTGTCTTATAAAGTTGAAGGTCACATGTTTAAACTGGCAGGGAAAAGCTCTCCAGTTGATAGAGCATGCTATATGCATAGTAAGCGGCCTGACAGGCTTAGGAGTTTATTCATGGTTTTTGTTACAAAGTGGTCCCACGGCCAGACATGCTGGCCACGGGCACACTTATACCCCACCGCCCCGTGCTGTCTCTGGCACGGGCAGCAGTGCTACCTCCTTGCCTGTCCCTGTCTGCAGCCTCCCGGCCGGCGGACACGCTCCCGGCTCCGCTGCGTTCCTGGCTCCACTGTGCTCTCTCACTGCCGGCGTGAGAGTCCCCACTCTCTGAGATTTAAAGGGCCAGCGCACCAATAATTTGGTGCTGACCCTATAAGTAATTCTCACTTCCCCTTGACCCCTGCCAGATCTTTGTTGCCTAGTTGCCTTAGAGAAAGCGTCTTCCTGTGTCTTGCCTCGCCGTGTATCTGACCCTTGCTACGTATTCTGACCTTGCTCCTTTGCTGCCTGCCTTCTGACCTTCTTGCTACGTGACCAGACCTCGCTTCTTTGCCGCCTGCCCTGATCTCCTGCCAGTCCTGACTATGTCTGTGCCTTTACCTTCCTGTGCCATATTATTCCTCGGCTGCCTGAGGGGACGAGTCGTACCAGGGGTTGCGACCTGGGTGCCGCCTGCCGCAGCAAGTCCATCCCACTTTGCAGCGGGCACTGGTGAAAACCAGAAGCACCTTAGACTCCGCTCCCTGGTACGGCCCACACCATCATCCCCACAGGTCAGTGGATCGACCTTACCACAGCCGTTACAGTTTTGTTTATTTTGTAAATCTGCAACCTTTGTATGAAAAAAGCTGCCAGGGAGACAGAATTGCATGCAGAAGTTGGTATAAACCTGGTTTAATAAGGTAAAAACCTGTCCTTTTGGATGCGGCAAAGGACAATTCCAGAGCTAAGAAACTGTTTTGCGTAAAAGGATTTTACACTGACATATACATTTGGTGGAGTTGTGTGTATGCCTATTAGATGGGTATGAGTGAGTGCTAATAAGTATTGGGCCTTATTCAACAAAAAGTGAGCTAGGAAGCTATAAGTTGCAGGATGTCTATATTCAATGTGCAAAAATCAACTACCTATGATTTTAACTTATCTTTATTTTTGTAGTCCAAAGTGAACATGACAGCACCTCCAGAGAAGTTCAGTGTGGAAGAGCACTGGATCATAACCAAGTTCCTGTTTCTCCAAAGGAAAGGTGCAGAGCCGAATTATGATGAAATGTCACAAACTTTGGGTAACAGTAGCCCTTCATATGCAACAATCAAACATTGGGTTATCAATTTTAAAACTGTCCGTTTTGGTGTTGAAAGTGAGAAATCCAGTGGAAGACCTGTTTCTGTCTCTGTGCCTCCAAATGTGAAAGCCATCCATGACATGATCATGGAGGACCACCAAATATCAGACAAAAGTATTGCTACATCTCGGGGAATATAATGCGAGAGAGTTGGTGCCATTATCCACAACGACTTGAAAATTAGAAAACTTGCAGCAAAGTAGATCCCAAATCTTTTGAAAACTAAACAAAAGAGGACAGGTGAAACAATTGCAAAACTGACCTCCTTTGGCTTTCAAGTGATGACCCATCCACCCTTTTTACCCAACCTTGCTCCTTCTGCTTAAAATCTGTTCCCTAATGTCAAAAAACCTAAAAGGACAACAATTTGTGAGTGTTTTGGAGGCAACTAATGCTGAATATGAGTGGTTAAAAGGTAGGTTTAATGGATTAATCCAGTGGTGACTCAGTGGTTTAAAACTTATCCCCTATCTTAAGGATAGGGGATAAGTTGCAGATCGCGGGGGGTCCGACCCCTGGGGCCCCCCGCGATCTCCTGTACGGAGCCCCGACAGCCCGCGGGAAGGGGGCGTGTCGACCTCCGCACGAAGCGGCGGCCGACACGCCCCCTCAATACAACTCTATAGCAGAGCCGAAGCGCTGCCTTCGGCAATCTCCGGCTCTGCCATTGAGATGTATTGAGGGGGCGTGTCGGCCGCCGCCTCGTCCGGGGGTCGACACCCGCTATCTCGGCGGAGAGCCGGGGCCCCGTACAGAGAGATCGCGGGGGGCCCCAGCGGTCGGACCCCCTGCGATCTCAAACTTATCCCCTATCCTTAGGATAGGGGATAAGTTTTTCACCACTGGACTACCCCTTTAAAAAAACAAGGTAGGTTAAAATTATAGTAGTTAATTTTTGCACCATTGAATAAAGATAAATTAGCTGCAAACTACAGCAATTTGTTTTCTGGGTAAGGCTCAATACTTATCAGCACCCCCTAGTACATAAAAAGGTGGTAAACTAGTTTCTTTTTATATTCACCACACTTACCATTCCCATTTGCCTTCCACTAGGGTCACTTTCACTTTTGTTTATTATACATCATTCTAAACTAAGAGTGGAACCTACACAATACAATGAAAAAAGATGTGCACCAGCAAAATTAACAAAATACTGCAAAAGTAGTGTGAAGGTAGCTTTAGGACACTTTTGCACATCAGTATTTTTTTTTAATCAGTATTTGTAAGCCAAAAGTAGGAGTGGGACAAACACTGAAATAATATAATGGAAAGATTTTCACTTATTCTGTGATTTGAACCCAATCTTAGTTTTGACTCAAAAGTACTGATGACAAATGTTGCCCAAAATACTGTAGTTCCAGCCTTCCTGTATCCTCATTATAATGTGATACAGTCACATATTCGAGAGTTGGATTCTCTAAGCTATAATCCATTTGGCACTGACTAAATTAAGTTGTGTAGTGTTAAAGATCTTCGGGTCTTCACCCGTAACCCCCACAAAAATTTTGCTTCAGGGACACCCTTAGGTCGTAGTCTTAAGAAGTAAAAGAAGAACTGCAGCAATGGAGGCTGACTGCCCTTAATATAGATTGCTAGTCCTTAAAGGGGTATTCCGGCTTTATGCATTTTATCCCCTATCCAAAGGATAGAGGATAAAACATATGATCGCAGTGGTCCTGCTGCTGGGGACCCCCACGATCTCGTTGCAGCCCCCGGCATGCCGGGGGCTGCACCGAGATCGCGGGGGTCCCCAGCGGCGGTACCCTTGCAATCATACATCTTATCCCCTATCCTTTGGATAGGGGATAAGATGTATAAAGCCGGAATACCCCTTTCAAGTCATCAGCAAACAAACAGTGGAAGAAGTACCTGTCGCCATCAACCAGATGCAACTTTTAGGAGAAGACCCTTTCTCATTGTGATGCTGTGCTGGACCCCTGCAACGTCCATCCTAATACAGTGTTTGCCAAAAAGATTTCCATTAAAGAGGCAATCACAAAAGTTGTTGCCACAAAGCCTAAACTTGGTCAAGTCATTCTTTTTTTCCAATCTCAAACCAAGTAGACGAGGCTGAAACTTAAGATGTCACTTTACCTCTGGTGGTGTCATTTGAAGAAGCAGACAGACAAGAGAGTGTGGGAGCTCCATGCATAATGCCTGACGACTTACTCTACTCTCAGATTCTCAAGAAGATTACAGATTTTATAGATTAAGAAGCTCCCCATACCTTATATTTGATGAGCAGTGTGGTCCCCGCTGGCTCCGGGCTCGAAGACCAATGTGGGTGTGCTGGATTATTGTCTTAGTGAAGCTGCCGAGAAATGATCATATACCAACTGGAACTAATGAACAGCATGGTTTGAGATGACAGCACAGGTTAATAATCTTACTATATAAACAATGTTGGGCTCCATATCACCAGGGTGTCACCAGCAATGTGCAGTAAAATCATGGAATAACTATAATTATTCCCTACTTTAGTGTTTTATGAGTAGAACAAAAAACCTGCAAGTGAACTTTGACCATCCAGATAATCCACCGAGATAATCGTGGTGCTGAGTTCCGTCTCTCGACTGTATATATCTCTGAGACTACCTAAGACAGTCGGCTGAAGCCTCCCAAGGCAGCAGGTTTGGATGACTTTAGTAGAAGGTGTGTGGGCACCTTTACTGTCCAAGGTTCTTGAGGTGTTTGATATTTATCCCCAGTAAATCTGTAACTTGCAAACTGTACAGAACCGGCCCTTGATTGGAAGGTGCCCTACTGGGTACATTTTATTGATGTCTGCCTTCTTTATATTGGACCATTTTGTGCCAAAATAATATACTAATACAGTGTACAAATGATCATACCATATAGTGCTTGAAGGAAAACTGTCACATGTTCACTCCCACACTAACCACAGGTACTGACGGATAGTGCGGGGGACGTTGATTCATATGATCCCTACCTTGCCCGGATCCGTCCGCCCGCAATCTTAGTTTTTATATATGCAAATGTGGCTGTAACTGGCACGGGTGGGGTTTTCAGGAGCCTAGTGGCACTGTGATGTCAGCGCCGCCCATCTGCAGCACCGCCCGCTTATGAATATTCATCCCCCCTCCCTCCATCTCTCCCTCCCCCTGCCGCTCCTAACTGGTCTTTATTGTACATGTGCCGCTTCCTGACATGCACAGTGAAGATCAGTTAGGAGCGGCGGGGAGATGGAGAGATGGAGGGGGGATGAATATTCATAAGCGGGCGGCACTGACGTCACAGTGCCACTAGGCTCCTGAAAACCCTGCCCATGCCAGTTACAGCCACATTTGCATATAAATATAGAAAAACTAAGATTGCAGGTGAATGGCCAGACGGATCCGGGCAAGGTAGGGATCATATGAATTAACGTCCCCAGCACTATCCATACTATATATTGCTCAAAAAATATGATATACTGTATATGTAACCATATAATAACAGGATACATTGTACACATAGCCATACTATATAGTGCCCAAATGGGTTAATGCATTGTACAAGTGGCCATACTGTAAAGTGCTTAAATAATGTAATACGTTATTCAAGTTATCATTCTATATAGTGCTCAAATAATATAATACATTGTACAAGTAATCATAATATATAGTGCTCAAATAATAATAAATTATACAACTAATCATACTATACAGTGAAAAAAAAATAATGTATACAAGTAATAATCATACTTCATAGTGCCCAAATAATAATAAAGTATACAAGTAATCATACTATATAGTGCCCAAATAATAATAAAGTATACAAGTAATCATACTATATAGTGCTCAAATAATAATAAATTATACAAGTAATCATACTATATAGTGCTCAAATAATAATAAATTATACAAGTAATCATACTATATAGTGCTCAAATAATAATAATAAATTATACAAGTAATCATACTATATAGTGCTCAAATAATAATAATAAACTATACAAGTAATCATACTGTATATATATAGTGCTCAAATAATAATAAATTGTACAAGTAATCATACTGTGTATATATATATATATATATATATATATATAGTGCTCAAATAATACATTGTACAAGTAATCATACTGTATATATATGTGAATTCGGGTAGAAAACAGACATGGTGCACATCTACAATCTTGTATAATGATCTGATTGCTTCTCAGCATAATATCAAAAACTAACAGCTTGTTAGTATACATTTTTGATCAAAAAGTACAAGCCCACTCGCCACATCAAGGTCACCTATTTAGAATGGGTCCCTAACGTCCCTAGCATAAAATGGTGCAGCTCCGGGCGGCGACACCACCGCCGCGACACCAGTGCCCACAGGGGGAAAACGACCCACCGGCAGAGGGCCCCAATGCCACTCAAACCAGTCTATGGGTCACACCTCCCCGCAGACACGGCAGCAACAGACGCCGCACAGCACCACACCAGTGTGAACGAGGTATATATATATATATATATATATATATAGTGTATACTGTATATATATAGTGCCCAAATAATAATACATTGTACAAGTAATCATACTGTATATATATATATATATATATATATATATATATATATATATATATATAGTGTTCAAATAATAATACACTGTACAAGTAAACATACTGTATATATATATATATATATATATATATATATATATATATAGTGCTCAAATAATAATACACTGTACAAGTAAACATACTGTGTATATATATATATATATATATATATATAGACAAAGAATAAGTCAGCCAGCACTTTAGTTGATACCAAACTATTATATGGACCTGGCCTACAGGTGCACGCTACTAGGCTAGATATACAGCAACAGGAGAATACAGCAGCACGCTGCCAGCACAAAGATATAGTTGAAACATGAATATGCAGTTAAAACATGGAGAGCTATACAGCTATGGTGTAATAGATGCAAATGTGAAACTATGAAATAGTGAGGCACTTAGCTCGCAAATTTGTCCCCGCCGGCGGTCAAATAGCTTGGACCGTCCCACCGCGATAAGGTGGCCTCATTGGGGGAGTGGCTACCTCCATGTTGGCCTTGCACCCCACCCACCTCTATCAGGTGTGTATATAAGGTGGCTTGGATGTTCCAGATCCTGCCATGCTTACTGAACTGTTCACACAGAGGCATATTCAAAGTGTAGGGTCCATCCCAATGAGGCCACCTTATCGCGGTGGGACGGTCCAAGCTATTTGACCGCCGGTGGAGACAAATTTGCGAGCTAAGTGCCTCACTATTTCATAGTTTCACATTTGCATCTATTACACCATAGCTGTATAGCTCTCCATGTTTTAACTGCATTTTCATGTTTCACCTATATCCTTGTGCTGGCAGTGTGCTGCTGCATTCTTCTGTTACTGTGTATATATATATATATATATATATATATAGTGCTCAAATAATAAGACATTGTACAAGTAATCATACTGTATATATATATATAGTGTTCAAATAATAATACATTGTACAAGTAATCATACTGTATATATATATAGTGTTCAAATAATAATACACTGTACAAGTAAACATACTGTGTATATGTAGGAAGCCTTTTTGGCTGTATTTGTGCGAGGGGGCGTGAATTCCCACGCCCCCCCCCCCCCCGCACTTACAGGCGGGGACATGCAGGAGGCACCACTATAAAACGCCCCCGCTACAGATGGGCGGGGCGTACGTGGTTCCAGGCACCCTCCCAACCCTCCCTTATTTCATCAATTCACCATAGGGTATGCCCTCTATAGGCGTGCCCTTATACGCGGTTATGGGCACAACTCAACCGCCTCATTAGTCACTTATTTATAGGTACATAGGTTTGTATGTAGGTGCAATCTCAAGTAAGGAACAACTCTAACCGCTTGGTAAGTCAATGTATGGTTTGCATATTTGTGTATTCAGCGCTCGCTACCACAAGCTTGAATGTAAGCCCTGAGCACAATATATATATATATATATATATATATATATATATATATATATATATATATTGTGATGATCCGTCTTCGGGATTAGCTCTGGGATCGTCCTGGACCACGCCACAAACGCTTATAATGCAAATCTGGCACCTTGCCAGGTTTATTAAACGGGGTGCAGGATAAATAAAATAAACAAAAAAACATAAAAATAACTCCTAGGCCGTCTAGCCACTCACTACACATGTAGCATGCCCTGACTAATAACTGATGGGCTTTTCCCTGTCAGTTTAAACACAATAAGTCCTGCAGCCTTATAAGACACAGTTCACATTTGAACATAAAGTCCCATTCGTACAGCCACCTGCTATATGTTACAGGAGTCCACGCTTGTGTCCTCAGCAGCCCTTGCTGTGCCCGCCTGGCACTGGACACGGTGTCTCCCCCTCTAACAGTCACTTCTGTCTAGGGGAGAGCCCAGATTATTCTGTTTCTCTTGCTTTTAAGGACCCTTCCCCTTTCTGCTGCCTCATTGATTAGTCCACAGGTGGAGATTTCTGCAGGATCAGTGTGGGAAATGCACCCTTTCCTTGCCACACTGTCACAATATATATATATAGTGCTCAAATAATAATACATTGTACAAGTTATCATACTGGTTCCTTCTCACTTATGTTTGAAAATGTGAAAAGTGTGAAAAGAAATACAAAGTAAGGCTGTGTTCAAACTACGGATTTTACTATACGGGAACTGGCATGAACTAAAGAAAAGGAAAAATGGAGTCACTTGGATGCAATAAAATTATATGATTTATTGGTATGCATTAAAAACAATCACATTTCATGATAAAAAGGAGAAACATCATCACAAAAAACATAACAGTGACATCACCGATACATCTGCCGAAGAACAGAATGGTAGTGTGTGGGTAAATGTATCACTAATACACATTAAAGTGCAGAAAAAAAGAGCAGCAAATGGCACACTATATAGCAAAATGTAAACATAAATACACAGTAAACAGGTATAAAGTGCCATGCAAATAAAGTGCTAAGTTACATGAGACACATCAAACTATGATAATGTATAGATAATACCCACTAAATGGTAGTAAGGAGTTGCATGCCAGGGATCGGGATGGCGCCACTCCAACGCGCGTTTCGGCACGCAAACCTTCGTCCGCTAACCCTCGTTCCTCCCGGACGAAAGTTAGTGTGCCAAAACGTGCGTTGGAGTGGCGTCATCCCGGTCCCTGCTGTACAACTCCTTACTACCATTTAGTGGGTATTATTCACTGCATCCTATACATTGACAGCTGTCACGCCCCCTCCCATAGACTTGCATTGTGGGGGCAGGGCATTACATCATGAGGGGGCAGGGCTATGACATCGCAAGCTCCCGGCACCGGCTCCAGCGTTCAGAATAGTTTATTCCAAACACTGAGCAGAGGAGTACCCCTTTAAAGGGGTTGTACATAGAGAAATGTTGCTCCTTTGTTTTTCTTTTTCCAAAACAGCACCATTTTTGTCCATAGGTTGTGTGTAGCGCTTCAATGGAGCTGAGCTGTAATACAAGACAAAACATTGGGGGCAGAGGGGTGTTTGAATACTTATGCATTCAGCTGATGTCATTTTTTTGTTCTCATTTTTGTTTGTGTCACAATAAAAGGTATTTTCCACTTTCAAAGTATTATATATATTTTGTGTTGACCAAATGGTAATAGTTTCTAAAAGGAGCAAAATGGAGAAAAAGTCCAAAGGGGTGAATACTTATGCAAGGCACTGTAGATTCTGTTTGCCTGTAATTGTGACTTAAACAACAATCATACTATGTTTTATTAGTAAGTAATGCAGATATCCAAGTAAATCACCAACTGTGGCTGTAAAAATGTGAACTGTGTGAATTTTATTATTGCATTTGAAGCTTTTTTTTTTTGCGTACACTGGGCGCGCAAATGTTACACATGCGCCTACATGCTTGTTTTTGTGACGCAACTGTGACTTTTTTGTGCAGAAAAGCCGCAGAGAAGAGTAGGAAACATACAAAGTGGTGTTCTGAAGTGAGTTATTGCTTTTTGCTTATGTGCACCAAATTTATCAACCCCCATTGATAGTATGATAAATGTGTTGCACATAAGCAAAACCAATTATATGTGGATATGTGGACGGGATATGAGGACAAAATAGGACAGGATATAAGGACATAATATGAGGACAGTAAAGGAAAAAAGTATTTGATCTTGTACATTTGCCACTGGCTTAGCGCTAAGTTAGACTGAGCACTGACATGGGGAGTAAAGCTCACAGCTGTGCGCTTCACCTGGCTATATTTCATGATCGGAGGGGGTATTAGCATTGAGACCCTGACAAATCTAAACTTTTGACATGTCTGTGCAACTTGTCAAAGTTTTTTTTTTAAATGACAGTAACGCTTTAATGGTTCCTTGTACAACAAGCAAGGTCACACTTTACAGTAACATGCAGTTTGGATAAAGAATCACTTGCCCCATCTAGTGGTGCTATGTGGAATTGCGGCGTTTTCAGTCATGTTGTACTCTACATCAGTGGTTCTCAAACTTTTTTTGCTCAAACACCCCTTGGCAGTCATTTTCAAAAATTTTATTCCCCATGTTAGCGACATTTTATGTCATCCATTTATTGTTATTAATTTATTGTAATGGAGTGATCACAGTGCAGCAACATCCAGTGAATCATTGGTGACTTCTTCTCTGATCGTAGTCGTTCACTTTTCATTTTCTTCACTTACCTAAACCACCATTAAGATTTTTCAAAATGCTACCTCTTTGCAAACTCCCCATGTGTAATGCCCCACACAGTAATAGTGCCCACTTTGTGTCCCCAAATAGTTATTATTCCCCTCTTTGTGCCCCCATATAGTTGTAGGCCCCCCCATACTGCTTCCATATAGTCATAGGCCCCCATACTACCCTATATATAGTTGTAGGGCTCCCCATAATACCCCCATATAGTTGTAGTCCCCCATACTGCTTCCAAATAGTTGTAGGCTCACATACTGCCCCTATATAGTTTTAGGCCCCCATACTGCCCCCATATAGTTGTAGGCCCCCTTACTGCCCCCATATAGTTGTAGGCCCCCATACTGCTTCCATATAGTTGTAGGCCCCATACTGCCCTCTATATAGTTTTAGGCCTCCATACTGCCCCTATAGTTGTAAGACCCCTCTGTACCCCATATAGTTGTAGGCCCCTATGCTGCCCTCATATAGTTATAGGCCCCCTCTGTGCTCCCATATAGTTGTAAGCCCTTTTCATGCCCCCATATAAATGTAGGCAACCCTTGTGTCCCCCATATAGTTGTAGGTACCCTCTGTGCCCCCATATAGTTGTAGGCCCCCATACTGCCCTGCTTTGGTGCTCCACTACTCCTCCAGTGTTGGGATCCCGGTGTATGCATTCTCCTCTGCTGTTCACCTGCCCTGCACTTTTGGGCAGCAATGTCGGATAGTATGCAGAAGGACCTTGTGGGCACTACAAGATTTTACTTCTTCACAGAATAATGTGTTACCAATTGTTTTCTTGGTGACTATGGTCTCAGCTGCCTTCAGATCATTGACAAGATCCTCCTGTGTAGTTCTGGGCTGATTCCAAACAGTCTTCATGATCACCGAGACTCCCCGAGGTGAGATCCTTCATGAAGCTCCCGACTGAGGGAGATTGACTGTTTTTTTTGTGTTTTTTCCATTTGCAAATAATGGCACCAACTGTTGTAAACTCTCACCAAGCTGCTTAGTGATGGTCTTGTAGGCCATTCCAGCCTTGTGTAGGTCTATAATCTTGTTCTTGGACAGATCTTTGGACTTGGCCATGGTGGAGAGTTTGGAATCTGATTGATTGGTTCTGTGGACAGGTGTCTTCTATACAGATAACAAGCTGAGATTAGGAACACTCCCTTTAAGAGAGTCCTCCTAACTTTATACCAGTAAAAAGGACACTTGGAAGCCAGAAGTCTTGTTGATTGATAGGGGAACAAATACTTATTTTAGTAAATAAAATACAAATCAATTAATAACTTATTGGAAATGGATTTTTCTATATTTTTTGTTGTCATTCTGTCTCTCACTATTCAAATACACCGACCATTAAAATTATAGCGATCATTTCTTTGTCAGTGGCAAACGTACAATATTAGATCAAATACAGTGACCCCCCCAACCTACGATGGCCCCGACATACGATCATTTCAACATACGATGGTCTCTCAGAGGCCATTGCATGTTGAAGGCAGCATCAACATACGATGCTTTTCTATGTCGGGGCCATCGCATAAACGGCTATCCGGCAGCGCAGACTGCTTCAGCTGCCACCGGATAGCCGTTTATGGTGCCCCGTGTGCTTCCGTGATGGTCTCCTACCTGTCCTTGGGGCTCCGGCGCGTCCTCTTCGGGATCCCCTGCATCGTTGGCGCTCTCCATCGTCGTCACGTCATCACGTCGCGCGCATGCTGTCCCGTCATCCAATAGGAGCGGCATGCGTAACGACATGATGGCGGTAGCGACGGAGAGAGAAGATACCGGGGAAGCAGATGCCTTACCGGAGCGTCGGGGACACCCCGGGGACGCGGCAACAGCGATGGAGGGCGACATCCAGGGCAGCGGTGACGAGCGGTGACGGTCCGGAGCGGCGGGGACAGGTGAGTACAACTTCCTCTACCAGTGGTCTTCAACCTGCGGACCTCTAGATGTAGCAAAACTACAACTCCCAGCATGCCCGGACAGCCGTTGGCTGTCCAGGCATACTGGGTGTTGTAGTTTTGCAACATTTGGAGGTCCGCAGGTTGTAGACCACTGTCCTATACTCTACATTGCACGGATCCCTCAACATACGATGGTTTCAACAAACGATGGTCCATTTGGAACGGATTACCCTCGTATGTTGAGGGACCACTGTATTTTTTTCCTTTATTGTAAATCCAGCTCCTGATGCTTTGTAATATGCCGCCTGCAGATCAGACAGCAATGTGTCACATTCCCTTAAATGTCAACTGCATTGTGATCAGACAGGAAAATAATACTTAGAGGCCACTGTCCTGGCAATAACAACTAGCTGCTAGAGAAGAAAATGATTACCTCTTTGAAGACAACATCAATTAAAGGGAACCTGTCACATAAAAAATGCAGTCTGGCCTACAGGCAGATGGTTAGTTTTGTATGTATAGATTAAGTATAACATGTCATTTATTAATGTAAATCTGTGTCACCTGGAGTTTATGAGGTCAGTGGGAAGTCCTACTGCATTGCTGTTAGCCATCACTGCAGGCACACTCATAGAGGGCAGGCTGTCAATCACTGAGAAGGACCACCCGCCGGACTCATAAACTTAGAATGAGCAGTTTTTAAATCAATACATTTTATTTTATGTGAATTCGGGTAGAAGACAGACATGGTCGCACATCTACAATCTTGCACAATGATCTAATTGCTTCTCAGGATAATTTCAAAATCTAACAGGTTGTTAGTATATACGTTTTGATCAAAAAGTACAAAGCCCACTCGCCACGTCAAGGCCACCTATTTAGAGTGGGTTCCTAACGTCCCTAGCATAAAATGGCGTGGCGCTGTGCGGCATCTGTTGCTGGCGTGGCGCCGTGTCTGCGGGGAGGTGCGACCCATGGACTGGTTTGAGTGGCATTGGGGTCGTTCCCCCTGTGGGCACTGGAGTCGCGGCGGTGGTGGTCGCCGCCCAGTGCTACGCCATTTTATGCTAGGGACGTTAGGGACCCACTCTAAATAGGTGGCCTTGATGTGGCGAGTGGGCTTTGTACTTTTTGATCAAAACGTATATACTAACAACCTGTTAGTTTTTGAAATTATGCTGAGAAGCAATTAGATCATTGTGCAAGATTGTAGATGTGCGACCATGTCTGTCTTCTACCTGAATTCACATTGTGTTTTCTATCCCCTCTTTTATTTTTTTGAACATGTTATCTTCACTCTTCCCCACCCCCTCAGCCCAACCCTATATAAGTAGTAGTTAGCTACACATGGGCCATTTCTTTCCTAGCAGCCTCCCAGTCTGACTGGGAGAGCATGGTAAGTGAGCTGTAGCATCCTGTTCACACTGGTGTGGTGCTGTGCGGCGTCTGTTGCTGCCGTGGCGCCGTGTCTGCGGGGAGGTGCGACCCATGGACTGGTTTGAGTGGCATTGGGGCCGCTCTGCCAGTGGGTCGTTCCCCCTGTGGGCACTGGTGTCACGGTGGTGGTGGTCGCCGCCCAGTGCTACGCCATTTTATGCTAGGGACATTAGGGACCCACTCTAAATAGGTGGCCTTGACGTGGTGAGTGGGCTTTGTACTTTTTGATCAAAACGTATATACTAACAACCTGTTAGTTTTTTTAATTATGCTGAGAAGCAATTAGATCATTGTGCAAGATTGTAGATGTGCGACCATGTCTGTCTTCTACCTGAATTCACATTTTATTTTATGCTGAATCTTTTCCCACAAAACCATACAATATTCTGCTTCTGCTCTAAGTCATGATGCCTGCAGATGAGGCTGCATTTTCAATGTGTCAGGTGCTGTTTTAGCTTTGTTTGCATGGGCCTGCTTATTTACATGAGCCTGCCTGTTTAAAAGGGTAACTTTGTTCAGAACGCTCTGAGCCAGAGGCCGAGATCGTGATGTCACGGCCTCGCCCCTTGTGATGCCATGCCACCTCCGTTCATGTCTATGAGAGTGGGCGTGTCGGCTGGCAAGCCCACTCCCATAGACATGAATGAAGGAGCGTGGTCAAGACATCGGTTGCTGCAGGAGAACGTGGCGGCCCCAGCAACAGGACCCCCGTGATCAGACATTTCATCCCCTATCCTTTAAATAGGGGATAAGATGTCTAGCAGTGGAGTACCCCTTTAAGTGGTGACATCAGTCTGCTGAGCTAGTGTTTGCAAGTGTTCACAAAACAGGAAAGTATGTTTATTTTCTTAATAGATGTAATGTCGTCTACCATTTTCTGGGACTGGATCAGTCACTTTTACAGGATAAAAACACTATGGAAAATATTTATTATTGCCTGTGTAAGGCCCGTTTCACACGGCCATTGCGCCCCATCAAGAACGGCCGTAAACGTCTCTCTTTTTTCTTTCTTACTTGTGCCTTTAACGGCTGTTCTCGTCACGAGGCACAACTGGCAACAATGGCTTCCGATGTCTCCCATTTACTATTATGGCGTCCGTCAGGTGCTGTTTTTTTAATATGGGAATAGTGGGGGAATAAGACGGAGCAGGCAGTATTTTTTCTCCCGCTATTCTCCCCGGCTCCCCCAATGGATGTTACACTGCAGTGTCAGAACGGCAGTGTGAAAAAATCCTAAATCAAGTTTGTTTTATCCCCTTTTGCCTAGGTGTACATCATGTGTACTTTCTCTACATTTATAACAAAGGTTTCTTCATTAAAGGGGTAATCCGGCGCTTAGACATCATATCACCTATCCAAAGGATAGGGGATAAGATGCCTGATCGCGGGGGTCCCACCGCTGGGGACCCCCATGATCTTGCACGCCACCCCTGTTAAAATCAGTCCCCGGAGCGTGTTTGCTCCGGGTCTGATTACTGTCGATCACGTGGCCGGAGCATTGTGACATCACGGCTCCGCCCCTGTGTGACGACACGCTCCGCCCCGTGTGACGTCACGCCCCCTCAATGCAAGCCTATGGGAAGGGGCGTGATGTCACACGGGGGCGGAGTTGTGACGTTACAGTCTCACGTCACCGTGGTCGGGAGCTGAAGCCACCAGCGTTTCCTTAAGCCGCAACAGGTGGGTCCTTCAGCCGAGATCCCGGGGGTCCCCAGCGGCGGGACCCCCGCGATCTGACATCTTATGCCCTCTCCTTTGGATAGGGGATAAGATGTCTAGGGGCGGAGTACCCCTTTAATATCTAAGTAGCTATTGTGGACAAGGGGTGGACAAGTACTAAAGTGTCCTGAGCTTTATCACCTCTCCCTGTTCCTTTTGCACTGCCCTCTATGCCCCTCAAACCATGATTGACAGGCCTGTCTCCCTGAGCTCTGATGAAATCCCTTGCAGGTGCCATTCATCCAGCAGCAATTTCACTGCCCACAGTCCTGATGAATGGCATTTGCCTGATATTTCAACAGAGCTCGGAGCTGGGAGAGGCGATACAGCCCAGTGCACTACAGCAGTGCCTTGACCAAGCCTCTGTGACTCTTTACACGGCCAGACAAAAGCCACGTACATATATCACTCTGTGATTAAAAACTTGTTGGATATTTGCTATCCACTTGTTCATTACAGTCAGTTTGGAACTACACATCACATAAGGAAATAAAAAAATAAACATGGGAACAGAAAAATGTGATTACCGTAGTTAATGTTTTTTAAAATGATAAATATCATTAAATAATTTCTGTCATTTCGGGCCACTTGGAACCAGTGTATTTAATTCATACATCAAGACGATTTCCCTTTCTCTTTAAAGGGGTACTCCGGGGGAAAACAAATTTTTTCAAATCAATTAGTGCCAGAAATTTAAAGGGGTACTGCCGTGGAAAACTTTTTTTTTAAATCAACTGGTGCCAGAAAGTTAAACAGATTTGTAAATCACTTCTATAAAAAAATCGCAATCCTTCCAGTACTTTTTAGGGGCTGTATACTAAAGAGAAATCCAAAAAAGAAATGCATTTCCTCTGATGTCTTGACCACAGTGCTCTCTGCTGACCTCTGCTGTCCATTTCATGAACTGTCCAGAGCAGGAGATAATCCCCATAGAGGTCAGCAGTGAGCATCAGAGGAAATGCATTTCTTTTTTGGATTTCTCTTTAGTATACAGCCCCTAAAAAGTACTGGAAGGATTACGATTTTTTTATTAGAAGTGATTTAAAAATCTGTTTAATTTTCTGGCACCAGTTGATAAAAAAAAAAAAAAAAGTTTTCCACAGGAGTACCCCCTTTAAAGGGGTACTCCGCTGCTCAACAGGAACAAACTGTTCCGAACTCTGGAGCCGGCACCGGAAGCTCATGACATCATAGCCCTGCCCCTACATGATGTCACGCCCCGCCCCCTCAATGCAAGTGTATGGGAGGGGGCGTGGCGGCCATCACGCCCCCATCCATAGACTTGCATTGAGGGGGTGGGGCGTGGCATCATGAGGGGGCTGGGCTATGACGTCACGAGCTCCTGGTGCCGGCTCCAGAGTACGGAACAGTTTGTTCCAAACGCTGAGCAGCGGAGTACCTCTTTAACCCCTTAAGGACCCGGTCTTTCTGGTTTTTCATTTTCAATTTTTCCTCCTTCACTCTAAAAAATCTTGTTCTTGTCTCCAAGGGTGGGTGCCAGATGGTTCCGAGTAGGAGGATACTCAGGGACCCGTTCTTGGTATTATGGCAGCAAGAAATGAGGATGATTTTTCCAAATTCAAGACAATGCAGTACCCCGTCATTTTAAATTGTTTCACTATTGCAACAGGATTTTTATGATATATATTATGCACATTGGGTTAACATACTTGTGTGTGTGTGTGTATATATATATATATATATATATATATATATATATATATAGATAGATACACACACACACACACATATATACAGTGGGGCAAAAAAGTATTTAGTCAGCCACCAATTGTGCAAGTTCTCCCACTTAAAAAGATGATAGGTATACCTCAACTATGGGAGACATAATGAGGAAAAAAAAGCCATAAAATCACATTGTCTGATTTTTAAATAATTTATTTGCAATTTATGGTGGAAAATAAGTATTTGGTCACCTACAAACAAGCAAGATTTCTGGCTCTCACAGACCTGTAACTTCTTCTTTAAGAGTCGCCTCTGTCCTCCACTCATCACCTGTATTAATGGCACCTGTTTGAACTTGTTAACAATATAAAAGACACCTGTCCACAACCTCAAACAGTCACACTCCAAACTCCACTTTTGCCAAGACCAAAGAGCTGTCCAAGGACACCAGAAACAAAATTGTAGATCTGCATCAGGCTGGGAAGACTGAATCTGCAATAGGCAAGCAGCTTAGTGTGAAGAAATCAACTGTGAGAGCAAGACCACTGTTAATCTCCCTCGATCTGAGGCTCCACGCAAGATCTCACCCCGTGGTTTCAAAATTATCACAGGAACGGTGAGAAAAAATCCCAGAACCACACGGGGGACCTAGTGAATGACCTGCAGAGAGCTGGGACCAAAGTAACAAAGGCTACCATCAGTAACACACTATGCCGCCAGGGACTCAAATCATGCAGTGCCAGACTTGTCCCCCTGCTTAAGCCAGTACATGTCTGGGCCCATCTGAAGTTTGCTAGAGAGCATTTGGATGATCCGGAAGAGGATTGGGAGAATGTCATATGGTCAGATTAAACCAAAGTAGAACTTTTTGGTAAAAACTCAACTCGTCATGTTTGGAGGAGAAAGAATGCTGAGTTGCATCCAAAGAACACAATACCTACTGTGAAGCATGGGGGTGGAAACATCATGCTTTGGGACTGTTTTTCTTTTCTTTTTTTTTACTGTACATTTAGATATACATTTTTATTAAGGAAAGTTTTCAATACAGAGAAAAAACATAATACAGACATTCCAAGAGTAGCAACATAACCAATAAGGTTTAAACAACTGAGCAAAATAAACCTAGACTCCAGACATACTAATGAGTAATAACAAAGCAGGCCTCTAAAAGAGACAGGATGGGGAGCAGAACTACAGCAGGGAAATAAACAACAGGACAGCCAAACAGGACATCCGTAGACAAAACATTAAACAGACCACATACACACAAATTACAAAGACAACACATAAAAAAAGGGGAAAAGAAACAAACATGGGAACAAGAAAAGAGGGAAAGAAAGAAAAAAAGAGAGGCCAGAGAAGAGGAAAGAAAAGGGGGAATAAATCAAGGAGGCTGCCGATCAGAAAAGAGGTCCCAGTGTTCCCACACAGAAAGAAACAGCCGTATAGAGTTATTCAGGGAAGCAGTAAGAGATTCAAGCAAACAAATCTCTATTACGGGCAAGAAGATCATCCTCAGAGGGAGGAAGAGGCCTCTTCCAATACTTTGCAATCAACGTCTTGGCCGCTAAAACTACATGCATAAAATTATGAAAGGGACACTTGGGTAAGGCTCTGTGAGAAAGATGCAGGAGAAAGATTAAGGGATCAAGAGGGACCAACACCCCCAGAACAGCAACAATCAGATGTTGTACCACCTGCCAGAATGGCACAATGTGATGGAAAGACCAAAATATGTGAAAGACAGTCCCCAGCCCCACTTCACATAGCCAACACTGAGGAGGAATTGATGGGTTCAATCTATTGAGCAGTTCTGGCGTGTGGTACCATCCCATGAGCATCTTATACTGAGTTTCCTTATAGGCAGTGCATATGGAGGCCTTAGAAGACTGCTCCCAGATTATTTTATATTGGGGAAAAGTAATAAAAGTATTCAAAGCCTCCTCCCAGTGACTTTTATAAGGGTGGGTCAGAACGGCGCCATCAAGGGGAGCATTAAGAATGGAATAAATGTCAGAAAGGAGCCCCTTTGTAAATGGTCCACCACGTCATAATCGCTCAAAACCAGTAGACAAGGAAACAGTCATAGACCCCAATGTAGAGGACATGAGATGGCTAAGTTGGATATAGTGGAGTTGCTCGGAGGAGGGAAGGCCATTTCTATATACCAAATGATCAAATGGTAAGAGAGAACAGGAGCAAGGGTCTACAATGTCAGCCCAACAGAAAAGACCCCAGAAAAGAGGAAGAAAAAACGAAACCTCCTAGAACAGTACTCCCAAACAGAGCGAGAAAAGGACATAGGACCTAGTAGGGGACCAAAGGAGGCAGTGAGAGGAAGGACAGACCAAAGAAAAGTGTTCGGATGAATCGGCGTCATGCACAGTTTTTCCAGTTCCATCCATCTGCTGTATGCGGGATAAGTGGACCAAGCAGCTAGGTGGCATAAATGAGCAGCCCAGTAGTACTTAGTGAAATCAGGCACACCCAGCCCACCAGACAACCTACCAGCCATCATCACAGACATGGGCAGAGGGTGCCGCTTGGGATCCAAATAAAACGTAAAAACAGCAGACTGGAAGGAACGAAGAGCAGACAGGGGAACACAGACAGGTAAAGTCTCAAAAAAGTATAGCAGTTTAGGAAGGACAGTCATCTTAACCGCCACTATACAGTCAAAGAACGAGATATAGTGAGATGTCCACTTCTCTAAAAGAGCCCGAAGGCCCCGAAAGAAAAAACGATAGCTGGATAAAGTAAAGAATAGCTTGGAGTAAGCAACACACCGAGGTATTTAATAGAACAAGAGGGCCATTTAAAAGAGTAATCAAGAGTAAGAAGAGCGGTCATCGATGGGGGGAGGTTCAAGGGCATCGCCTCAGTCTTAGAGAGATTAAAGGGGTACTCCGGTGTTTACACATCTTATCCCCTATCCAAAGGATAGGGGATAAGATGCCTGATTGCGGGAGTTCCGCTGCTGGGGACGCCCGTGATCATGCACGCGGCACCCCGTTTGTAATCAGTCCCCGGAGCGTGTTCGCTCCGGGACTGATTACCCGCGACCGCAGGGCCGGCGGCGTGTGACGTCACGCCCCCCGCCCCCATGTAACATCACGCTCCGCCCCTCAATGCAAGCCTACGGGAGGCGGCGTGACAGCTATCACACCCCTCCCATAGGCTTGCATTGAGGGGCGGAGCATGTCGACCGTAATTAGACCCGGAGCGAACACGCTCCGGGGGCTGATTACAAACGGGGTGCCGCGTGCATGATCACAGGCGTCCCCAGCTGCGGGACTCCCGCGATCAGGCATCTTATCCCCTATCCTTTGGATAGGGGATAAGATGTGTAAGCACCGGAGAACCCCTTTAACCTTGTAGCCCGACACCACGCCATAAGAATTCAGAACCCTGTAGAGATTAGGAAGAGAGAGCAAAGGGCGGGAGAGAGAAAGAATAACATCATCAGCAAAGAGACAAATCTTAAAGGGGTATTCCAGGAATTTTTTTTATTTGACTATGCTACAGGGGCATGTAGTATGTAGTTCATAATATAGTGTCTGTACCTGTGTGTGACGGTTTTCTCACAATTCTTCTGTGATTTTCACCCCACTATTTATTTTTACCAGCATACAAAATGACTGTTATCTTGGATTTTTACCAAGCTTGCAATGCGGCCAAGACCTGACTCACTAGTCAGCTGATGACAGGGAGCCTGTCTGCTTCAATGGGTGGAGGGATCAATCTGCAACTAATGCAACAGCTGTAGGCACCCTGATTGAAAACCACAGATCTTTTGTTTCAATTGGTGGGGTTGCTGATGTGTGGGAGGGAGGAAAATGGCATTATGGGATTTGTAGTCAAAAAAACATTAGTCAAACAGAAAATACAAGTTCACAAAAAGCTAGCCACAGTGTTATGGTAATCTCATGACTTTTAGCCCCAAGACAAGCGCAGATCCTTCCTAAGCATGTCCATTACTGTCTGCCAGATATGTACTAAAATCACCTTATGGTGGATAACCCCTTTAAACTCCCGGTCATGCAGCCGAATCACAGAGACGTCCGGATCCCCCGGATCAAAGCAGCCAAGGGCTCTATACATAGGGCAAAGATCAAGGGGGACAGCGGACATCCCTGTCTAGGGCATGAAACAAAGGAAATGTTGGGGAGGAAACGTGAGAAATTTTGAGAGAAGCAGTAGGTGAGGAGTAAAGACCCCGCAGTGCAGTGATCAAATTGCCCGTGATGCCAAATTTCTGAAGGGTGGCAAAAAGAAATGGCCAACTCAATCAAAGGCCTTTTCTGCATCAAGGCTAAGCACAAGAGCCTGCTCAGACCACCTATTAACCAAATCAATGAGGTCAACAGCTCGTCTTGTGTTATCACCCTCTTGGCCACACGGAATGAAACCAACTTGATCCTTATGGACCAAAGAGGGGAGAAAAAAACAAAGACGATTGGCCAGCACCTTGGAAAACAATTTCAAATCAGAATTAAGAAGGGCTATGGGACGATAGCTAGAGCAATCATGCGGGTCCTTACCCGATTTGGGTATAAGAGTAATCAGGGAGTGTAAGAAAGACTGCAGGATCTCCTCCCCACCCCCAGAGAAGAATTAAAAAGAGATAGAAGTTGGGGGAGAAGAAGAGAGGAATACGTTTTGTAGCATAAATTGAAGCCGTTCGGGCCTTGGGAGCCCACCCACAGGAAGGAATTTAAGGACCTCCTCCAACTCTTCAGCCGTAATAGGGGCATTCAGGGTAGCACTAGAATCAGAAGCCGTGAGACACGGCAAATGACAATTCGATAAAAAGGAGTCTAAGACAGCAGCACGCTCCCCAGAGTCAGAAAGAAGTTGGGACAGCAGGGAATAAAGCTTAGAGTAATAATCAAGAAAAAGGCGGGAGATAGCATCTGGGTGGTAATGAAGAGTAGTGTTGAGCGGCATAGGCCATATTCGAATTCGCGAATATTCGCGAATATATGGACGAATATTCGTTATATATTCGCTAAATTCGCATATTCGTAATATTCTCGTTTTATTTTCGCATATGCGAACATATGCGAAAATTAGCATATACAAAAATTAGCATAAGCAAAAATTCACCTTCTTTACACCACACAAGCTGGAAGCAGAAAGGGGTGATCACTGTGATGTGTACGGTGAAAAAAACCCCAAAAAATACGAATATTCGTAATTACGAATATATAGTGCTATATTCGCGAATATTCACGAATTCGCGAATATGCGATATTCGGTAATAAAACTTGCATTGCGAATATTCGCGAGCAACACTAATGAAGAGTACAAAAAGGATCTTTCAGAGCCGAGGGAGAAAGAGCAGCGGCACGATCACGTAAACGTCTGGCTAGCAAGGTTTGTGCCTTGTTGCCCTTTTCGTAAAACCTTTGTTTAGCATATAGTAACTGGCGCTCAACCTTACAGAGGGCTAGATCACCTAATTGAGTATGTGCTGCAACCAGATTATCAACATCGAAAGAAAAGACCGCAGGAGAGTTTCTAGCCGAGCAATCTCCGAATGGGGCTCCCGAGCCCGGGCATCGCGTTTTAAGCGTGAGCCAAGGGCAATGCAGTGACCCCTGACCACTGACTTGTGGGCCTCCCAGAGGATGGCCTGGGAAGAAACCGACACATCATTAGTGTAGAAGTACTCATTAATACATGACTGGATTGAGTCTTGGCAGGGCGGAGATTTAAGTAAGTAGTCATTAAGGTGCCAGTGACAGCGTCGGGAGAAAGAAGAAAGAGGGAAGAAGGAAAGCAAGATCGGGCTATGGTCCATCCAGGAAATGGGCTCCAAAGAAGCATCAGAAAGCATACGAACTATGGGGATATTACCAAAAAATTTGTTAAAGGGTTACTCTGCTCCCCAGCGTCCGGAACATTGAGTTCCTTAACGGTGTGTGCGGGCTTCCGTGTTCATGCCCACCCCCTTGTGACGTCACGCCCCCTCCTATAGACTTGCATTGAGGGGGCAGGACGAGACGTCACATGATGGGGTGTGACGTCACAAGGGGGCGGGCATGAACACGGAAGCCTGTACACAGCGTTCAGGAACTCATTGTTCCGGACGCTGGGGACCCTTTAATGCGTGTATGTAGTTTATGAGGATGGGAATAAAAAGTAAAAGACCTGGTTGTCAGATTATCCTCCAGAGATCATAAAGAGAAGAAGAGTGGACCATGCCACGGAAGAGAGAGGCAAGAAGTAACTGGGCAGAAGAGGGAGGACAGGCAGCAGGAGAGTGGCGATCCATAGAAGGAGAGAAAACAAGATTAAAGTCCCTACCAAGAAGCCTGGCAGGAGGAGAATATTTATGAAGCCAAGAGAGGACTCTATGGAGAAAGGGAATCTAAGAGGTGTTAGGGGCATAGACATTGCAGAGAAGGAGAGACTTACACCCCCCCCCCCCCCCCCGAGAACCCTCAACAATAACAAAGCAACCCATAGGATCAGAGTAGGAAGAACGGACCTGAAGTGAGCAGGACTGGGATATCAGAATCGATACACCCACCACCTTTCTATCAGAAGAAGCCAAGAAGGACTGAGGGTAGAGGTGCCAAAGAAAGTGAAAGGAGCCCAAATGGTCAAACTGTGTCTCCTGAAGAAAAGCAATATCGGCACGCAGCATCATCAACTCCTGCTGAAGAAGACGCCGTTTAGAGGGGGAGTTGAGGCCCTTCATTTTCAAGGAAACACACTTCGCCATGGCGGGCGAGGAGAGGAAGGAAAAGCAAATAATAAGAGTCACTCACCAATGCCCAGAAGATGACCCCGAGACACCAAAAAAGCAGCCAGAGAGTCCAGACCAGAGGAGTAGCAAAATCCTGGGACTTAAAAGGGAGAAAAAGAAGAGGAAAGGGCAACAGATGGGAAAGAAAGACAGACCAGACACTATAAGACTCAACAGGACAAACAAAGACAGGACAAACCAATTAAAGGGATAACATGACAAAAAACAAAAAGAGGAGGCAACAAAAAGTGGCAGAAACTTAGAAAACATAGTGCCCAAAGGCACCGTTTCCAATTGACCAAGCCTCAAAGGGGAGATGGAAGACTGTCAACGAGGAATAAATGGACCGAACAAGGAGAGGTCTGCACCTGAGGCCAAGTCAAGGTAAGCCCCTTGAAACAAAGTGACCGTCTGAAATACAAAATATCAACAGCAAAGAAATGCAATACAGTAATACAATAGAAAGTATATCAGCATGTTGTAGAACACAGGAGAGAATTAGGCCCCCAGCAATAACTAGCCTAGACCATGAGGACTACACAGTCCCTCCAGGAGTCCATCATGGAGGAGCAGACGCAGGGCTCCATGGACCAGCAGAAGGAGACTTCCATCCCACACCAGACTGCCGATTGCGAACTGGTTGCCACATCGGAGGAAGAGGGTGCGGAGGGGGAGCTAGACCCCAATTCACAATCTGAGCAACAGGGACATCCAAAGTAGAGCAAAAGGTAGGAAGATCTGAAAAGGACCAGAGGACAACAGAGCGTCCATCTTTGCGGACATGAAGGGCAAACGGAAAGCTCTATACGGCACTTGGTGACTCCGGAGGACAGCAAGGAGAGGCTTGAGTAACCGTCGTTTCCTAAAGGTGATCCAGGATAAATCATGAAGCAGCTGGATAGGAGCACCACAAAGTCAAAGTTCTGCAAGGATCGGGCCTTTACCATAATAGCTTCCTTAAGCTAAAAGTCATTCACACAATAGATAATGTCCCTGGGAGGACATGTAGAAGACCTAGGACGAAGGGCCCGATGAGCCCTATCCAATTTAATTTTATGGGAAGAGAGTTTACCCAGAATGATGTTACAGATAGCCTCCAAAGTCACCTGACACCACCCACTGGAGGGGGAAAAAGCAGTAGAGACGTGCGAGGGGGGTGGGTGCCTCTGAGACTGAGGGCCCGGGGGCCCACACCAGACTTGCCCGCAAGTGAGTCTCTTTGGGGTTTGGGAGCACAAGAGGAAGGGCCCTGTGACATCTTAGCAGGCACACAGGCAGTCCACCAGGGGACAGAGTAGACAATGGGCCCAGAGGTATTGACTGGGGCAAGGCAGCAGGTTCAGTAGCTGCAGGAGGGCTTCCAGAGGAAGGGTCAGAAGGAGGTGCAGGGCCTTTGACCAGGGAGGCCCAAGATGTTGGCGAAGAGACCCAGGTGGAGGAAACAGGGGATGCCTGTGGAGCAGAGGGTCCCTTATCTGCAGGAGAGCTCACCTGAGAGTGGAGCAGGAGAGGTGATCGGGGCAGCGGAGAGCACAGGAGGACCAGAGAAGAGATACCGCCAGTGCATGCAAAAGCCAGCGTCCCCAAGGCTTCTGAGGAAATGGCCGGAAATGGGGAAGATGGCGGCTGCACAGGATCCAGGCCGGGAGTCACAGCAGCGTCAGGAAGATCATTCAGCGGGAGCGTTGCCCGCACAGGTACTGGAGGTTGCCGCAGCACTGACAAGGAGCCAGCAGCCCGGGAAGAGAAGGCGCCCACAGACCGGGACCTGAAGCCGGACACTGGACCAGCAGTGGCGGGCAGGCAGTCTGTGGCCTGCACTGCAGGTGGCCGAAGGTAGCGGGAGATGCCTCTGGTGGATGAAGAAGCCTGGCTGAGGGAGGACAAGCGTCTAGGCTGCTTGCGGCAGGTTCGCCCCATATTTAGGGGCCTCAGGGAGCGGGAGCAGTCGCACTACACGGCCATCTTGTTTGGATCCTCGCCACGCCCCCTTTGGGACTGTTTTTCAGCAAAGGGACCAGGACGACTGATCCATGTAAAGAAAAGATGGAATGGGGCCATGTAGCATGAAATTTTTAGTGAAAACCTCCTTCCATCAGCAAGAGTATTGAATATGAAACATGGTTGGGTCTTTCAGCATGACACTGATCCCAAACACACTGCCCGGGCAACGAAGGAGTGGCTTTGTAAGAAGCATTTCAAGGTCCTAGAGTGACCTAGCCAGTCTCCTGATCTCATGACCCATGGAAAACCTTTGGAGAGAATTGAAAGTCTGTGTTGCCCAGCGACAGCCCCAAAACATCACCGCTCTAGAGGAGATCTGCATGGAGGAATGGGCCAAAATACCACCAACAGTATGTGAAAACCTTGTGAAGCCTTACAGAAAATGTTTGACCTCTATCATTGCCAACAAAGTGTATATAACAAAGTATTGAGATTAACTTTTTTTATTGACCAAATACTTATATTCCACCATAATTTGCAAATAAATTCTTTACAAATCAGACAATACGATTTAATGGATTTTTTTCTATCATTATGTCTCTCATAGTTGAGATATACCTATGATAAAAATTACAGGTCTTTCTCATATTTTTAAGCGGGAGAACATGCACGATTGGTGCCTCACTAAATACTTTTTTGCCCCACTGTATGAAATAATATATCAGGTAGGATTTTTATCCACTTTTTAAGACCTATTTATATGTATATAGAGTCTGTCAATTACTATAGATTAATTGTTTACGTCATATATATTATTTCTAAATTGATACACTTTATTATGGCTGCGCTTTTTTTATTTTTTCAGTTTTTGCATGCATCACTTTTATTGAGCAATGTGTGTCACGTCAAGCTCTTTCCTTGACATTATGATTACCTATATCAATAAATTGTCCTATTTGTTATATTTATTTTCTGTGATTTGCTGGGTTTTCTGTCTCTGTAGGAAGGCCCGCTTTTACTTTTGGCTTCCACTATCTGTGCATGCACCGGAGCGGCGTTCTGATATGGGTCACTTGATAATGCACATACGACGCACAGCGAGACATTCATGCTTGCACAGTACCCCCTCCAAAATGAGAAGTCTTGTTATGTACCCGGTATCTACTCCTTCCAGGTACTCACTTATTACTCTTTTTGGTTGGTTATGATATAAAATGACTCTCTGTTCACTTACTAAGACGTAGGGGCCAGTTCTTTACTGTTTTCACGGGGTATGCAGATGTCTGTATTGGCCTTGTTATGGACCACTTTCTCTGTACTGTCGCAGGCAGCGACAGTTTCTGGTGCACCCCGTAGCGACCGCATGTGTGCATAGGCAGTCTCTTTAACGATCTATGTGCATCCCTTATTCCTGTTGTCCTCCAATCTATGCCAGGCACCACCTATAAGAGAGCAATCCTTCCTTCCTGTGGTACCTGAGCAATAGTGTAGTTAGTCTACAATGAAGGTGTCTCTCCTGTTTCTGACCAATGTTCCTGTATTTGACCACAGCCTGTTACCTGACTCAGCCCCTAGGCTGATCCCTTTGTTCTACCCTGCTTCTCTTGTTCATGTCCCGGATTGTCGACTATGTCTCTCCTCAGCTCTGCCGTTCTTACCAGCTCTCTCCTCAGCTCTGCTATATACCTAGTCAGCTCTGCTTCATCTGACATTATTCCATCTAAGTGCCTCACCTGCCTGTATATCTAGTGCTTAGCCAGCTGCCACTTAACTGGGACCAGTCTTTCCTGCAGCTAAAACCAGCTTTTGCATCCTTTAGCAGGATAAATGGTGAAAACCATGGGAACACTTATACGCAACTCACAAGTTTGGCCCAAAGCAAGTAAAACAACCACACCTGTTGGAGCATTACAGTCAGACAATCAAAACACAATACATTCAAAAAGTGTCTGTATTTGTACCCCTGTAACCCATCTGGCACACAACATATACAAAAATAACTGAACATTTTGCACAAATCAATGTAAAAATATTAACAGAGCAAGGTCTTTAGACACAGGTATGTTTGTTTTTCTGTAAACTCTTCCAGGTGCTGATCAGTTCAGCAGGCTCAAATTGGTGGGTGGTGACTATTTGGTTGTAATAGCAGTCAGAATAAGAAACTTTCCAGTGGTTAAAATCAGATTCCTTAGGTGGTGGTACAGGTGAGACCCCTATTTTGTCCAGACAAACCCCAACAAAAACATCTTCCAAGTGAAGGAACGTGACACTGGCGGACACCTTAAAAATCTTCTCTGCCAGGTCCCCTGAGAACACATAGCCAGTTCCTGAGCAGAATGTAGGATAACGTTCACCTGGATACAATGATGGTGCCATGTACCATTTACTGTCTGTATTGCGATTGGGCAAGAAGCCTCTCATTAAATAACCGGTGAAGTAATTTTTTTGAGGTGGTTGGTCCGGTATCAGAAGTTTATTTATTAAATACTCTGTATTGACAAACATGTCACTGTCCGTCTTCATGACGTAAGGAATTTGCGGACAGTATGTTGCCACCCATCTTAAACCCATTAAAGTCTTCAGTGTTAGGTTGTTGTAGGTATCCAGATACTCCTGCTGTATGATGTCATGGTACTTTCGACTTTCATTTACAAGCGCTTGTTGTACATCTATATTGGATGTAGCATCTTTCCCTAATAAAAATAACCTCACTATCTGAATACCGGGCACAAAGTCTTCATTTCCCCACGTCTGCCTAATTGCTTGACGCGCTTCGCTCTGCCATGCTTGCACTGCTATAAGCAGAATAAGGAAAGGACTGTTCTTCTGGCATTTCTTGGGTTCATTTATAATATATTTAAAGTGGTACAGGCCAGGAAACATATTGTCAGGTTCTCTATCTTGTTCTGAATCAAGTTCCTCTTGCTGTATTAAATGCATTTTTTGACCTTTCAGGTAATTCAGGATATCTGTATTTCCAAATTTGTTTGGAAGCCAATTATAATTGTTTACAGACAACAACATGAGAAACAGGAAAGCCACGGTTACAAATCCCGACACGATGCCATGGAACACTAAGCGTTTGGTGTTCCCCTTCAGCAATGAACAGCGGCAGAGTCTTTTACTCAGAATCATTGCTGAAATGTCAAGTATTTCTGCTTTTCACAACGATGCCTGGAGACCCATACTGAAAATTACAAAGAAAAAATTAATTAGTATTGAACATACAGATATGTATTTGATGCAGGTTGTTATTGATGCATTGTACTTATTATAACAGGTCTTATTTAAATGTTGCTCAGTTTTTTTTTTTTTTTTACATACAGTCCTCACTGCTCTGTCTCATTCAGAGTAAAAATCCACCATAGGACCTGCCTGACAGGCTCAGTCTCCAGATCTTATCTCTCCTCTTCTGAATGACATTCTCAGCTGAATTAAAGGGGTAGTCCAGTGGTGAAAAACGTATCCCCTATCCTAAGGATAGGGGATAAGTTTGAGATCGTGGGGGGTCTGACCGCTGGGGCCCCCTGCGATCTCTCTGTACGGGGCCCCGGCTCTCCAGCCAGATAGCAGGTGTCGACGCCCGCACGAAGCGGCGGCCGACACGCCCCCTCAACTCTGCCATAGAGTTGTATTGAGGGGGCGTGTCGGCCGCCGCTTCGTGCGGAGGTCGACACGCCCCCTTCCCGCGGGCTGTTGGGGCTCCGTACAGGAGATCGCAGGGGGCCCCAGCAGTCGGACCCCCCGTGATCTGCAACTTATCCCCTATCCTTAAGATAGGGGATAAGTTGTTCACCACTGAGTCACCACTGGACTACTCCTTTAATGTAATCCACAGTTTTTGGCAAATTCACATGATATGGAAGGGTTTTATGAACTGTGCCTTTTCGTGAAAACGCGCAAAAAAGGTGCAAAGCCACTGAAAAGTCTCTAAAACTCCACCATCCCCAACTTAGCTTAGCTTTTTGGTGTGAAGAGAGAAATTTCAGAAAATGTTTATTCCCACAAAATGTATTAAATGCTCTGCGACCATTTAATACATTTGGTTCTCCTACACATTACCAGCACACAAAAAAAGGTGCAGAAAAATGCTTCACTTACACCTACAATGATAAATGCCGGCCTATGTGTATTTGCATAAAACAATAAGTGAACCCTGGCGTTTCCTAGATTTCTGCATTTATAACGAAAATGAAAACATATAACTACAGTGGTGCAAAAAAGCGGCGGACAGGAGTGGTTAGGAGCAGTGGCAGCAGCAGGAGCAGTGGCGGCAGTGCAGGCGGCAGGAAACAGCAGGAGGTGAGGCCTGTTTACCTCCTGCTGTTGCTTAGCAACAACTCTCAGCATGCACAGCCAAAGGGCATGCTGGGAGTTGTAGTTTTGCAACAGCTGGAGGCACATTTTTTTCCTATGAAAAAGTGTGCATCCAGCTGTTGCATAACTACAACTCCCAGCATACACGGACTACCAAAGGGCATGCTGGGAGTTGTAGCAGTGTGCCCCCAGCTGTTGCAAAATTACAACTCTCAGCATGCCCTTCGGCTGTCAATGCATGCTGAGAGTTTTAGTTTTGCAACAGCTGTAGGCACACTGGTTGTGTATCACTGAGAGTTTATGACCTAACTCAGTGTTTTGCAACCAGTGTACCCCAGCTCCAGCATGCACTGAGAGACCGAAAAACACAAAACAATATAAGTTTGGTATTTTTTACTGCATGATGAACAGTGTAAAAATAAATCACAAAATACAATGGCATAATTTCCTTTCCAAAATCAATCAACCAATAAGTTTATAAATAAATGTTATTTAATACATTAAATATACACCAGGATGGTGCCATTAAAAAAAACACAACTCAACAATGCAAAAAAACAAGTCCTCCTATATTGACAGTATGTGGAGAGAGAGAATAAAAAAAAGTTATGCATTTCAGGTAAAAGGCATCTCAAGTCTCCCACTAGAATGAAGATGCAGATGCACATGCTCTCCATTCATTCTCTATGGGGGCTACCAGACATAGCCAAACACTGTACTCGGCTATTTCCAGCAGTTCCCATACAGATATAATGGAGAGGCTGCGCACATGTGCGACCCACCACCCATTCTGAAACCATAGACAGATAGTCCGGCACTGCTGCTGCACAATCCGGCACTGTAATAGTGTTATGCACTGACTGAACAGGTGTGGGAAGTCTTCACCAGCTGAGCTATTTGTGGTGCTCTGGCAACCAACAACAGATCTCTCCAAAAGGTATGTATGAGAAAATAAGATAGCCGGCACTCACCATATATCTTCAGCTTCTTCTTTTATTGATAATATACTCACATATAGCAAAAGGGGGTAGGCGCAAACTGGGAGTACCACAAGGCTACAGCAGCCATTTTGCACCTCTTGGTGCTCTAAGAGGTGGGAAACGACTGCTGTAGCCTTGTGGTACCGGAGGAGGCCAGATGAGACACTAAGCGGTGCGAAACGGCTGCTATAGCCTTGTGGTACTCCCCTGTTTGTGTCTACTGCAAATGGACAGAAATGCCATGTTACCCTATAGTTCTGTCATGGGTACCCTGTGATACAGGCTGATATGGTACGCGCCCGTGTGTGTGAGTTTTTTTTCTTTTTTTTTTTTTTTTCTTTTATTCAATAAAAGAAGAAGCTGAAGATATATGGTGAGTGCCGGCTATCTTATTTTCTCATAAATACCACCACCCATTCTTGTTCTCGAGATCAGCAGATGGATGGACCCCCTCTATCTTTTGCTAGTTGGGGCAATCTCTTTATTTAAATGTATGGTGCTTCAGGTGTAATGTAATATCTAAGTTTATTTTCAGTCTTTGCAATAAATACGAAAGATATGTTCACAGCCTCTCCCATATCAGATGTCACTATATACAGTCCCATACAATGTGCTATGTTATCACAAAAGAGAAACCCTTTGAAATATTATACGATCGGCCATATGGTATTCTTGGTATTACTCACTGTATTATAACTAATGTATGTAATTCTATCTTTCATTATGCCTGTTGTATTTACTGCACCTCTATTGTAATATACGGTAATAAATGGTTCTACCAGATCTAATCTTTCTAGCAAAAACAAACTACTCCTTTTACATCTTCCTTCTCTTATGTTACTGATTTAGCACAACACAAGTCGTTCATTACTGGAAATAAGGCATAGTATAGTGGTTCCTCTTTTATATGCTTAGAGATAGCACATTTCTTCTTCGTGGGACAAAAATATACAGCATTGTTGATACAGCAAGATTAAATCACTATTGCTCATTGTCGCTCTCAGAGATTGAGCTAAATTTGCTCTGAATTTTCCAATTACATTTTTTGGGTAATTTGTTTTAGGAAAATCGTAAGTATGTTCTGGTATGGGAGCAGGGACAACTGTCAGGTGCCCCTGCTCCTGTATAGTGAGTGTTAAAGCATAAAATAAATGCCTCTCTGCTCAGTTAACATTCCATGAGCCAGGCCGCATAGAGAGGGGGGATTTATCATTGGTCCTTGTGTATAACTCATTTTCTCTGTGTTTTTTGCTTTGAATTTTGTGGAGTTGAGAGAGATTTATTAAAAGTTCTCATGATGTTAACAAATTTTGCCTAAAAACGGAAGCTATGGAGAGTCTTTCCTCTATGTATGATTAAGGGTGGAAACACCTGAAACGCGTCACATGACTTCCACTGGATTTTACCTGATGACTGTTTTTACTTCAATAAAGAACCGAGAACGCATGCACGGCTCCGAGCTGGAATCATTCTACTTGTTACTTATGCTTTGGGTGCTTGCCCAGCACCATCTGAGTCTCAGACTGGATATCGAGCAGGACACACAGTGCTTGTATATTACAGGACAGGTCTGCTCTTTTTTGTAAGGACAGTATATTACAGCACACAGGGCCGGACTGGGGATAAAAACCAGCCCTGGAAATTACTGCATACCAGCCCCACTTGTCAATGGCCGCAGCCACAATGTAAATGACAGAAGGAATGGACCCATTTATTACTCTTAACCCCTTAAGGACCAGGCGTTTTTCTGTTTTTGCACTTTTGTTTTTTCCTCCTTACCTTTAAAAAAATGATAATTCTTTCAATTTTGCACCTAAAAATCCATATAATGGCTTATTTTTGTGCCACCAATTCTACTTTGTAATGACATCAGTAATTTTACCCAGAAATTTACATTTTTTGTGCCGTGATCTGATGTTTTTATTGGTACCACTTTTTGTTTTGATCAAACTTTTTGATCGCTTTTTATAAAAATTTTTATGGTTTATGTTTTTTATGTTTTTTTATGGTCTATGTTTCTATGACCAAAACTTTGCTATTTTTTGTGAACAACACTCCATACAATGGTTGAATAACACTTATACCAGAAAAGAACAATACCACTATACCATGACTGAAAAACAACAGCGTGCCAGAACAGAACAATACCGCCATACAATGATTGAATAACACCGCCATACCAGAACAATACCACCATACAATGATTGAATAACACCCCCATACCAGAACAGAACAATACTGCCATACAATGACTGGATAACACCGCCATACCAGAACAATACCGCCATACAATGACTGAATAAAACCGCCATACCAGAACAGAACAATACCGCCATACAATGATTGAATAACACCCCCATACCAGAACAGAACAATACTGCCATACAATGACTGGATAACACTGCCATACCAGAACAATACCGCCATACAATGACTGAATAAAACCGCCATACCAGAACAGAACAATACCCCATACAATAAATGAATATTACCGCCATACCAGAACAGAACAATACCCCATACAATAAATGAATATTACCGCCATACCAGAACAGAACAATACCCCATACAATAAATGAATATTACCGCCATACCAGAACAGAACAATACCCCATACAATAAATGAATATTACCGCCATACCAGAACAGAACAATACCCCATACAATAAATGAATATTACCGCCATACCAGAACAGAACAATACCCCATACAATAAATGAATATTACCGCCATACCAGAACAGAACAATACCCCATACAATAAATGAATATTACCGCCATACCAGAACAGAACAATACCCCATACAATAAATGAATATTACCGCCATACCAGAACAGAACAATACCCCATACAATAAATTAATAACATCGCCATACCAGAACAGAACAATACCCCCATACAATAAATGAATATTACTTCCATATCAGAACAGAACAATACCCCATACAATAAATGAATATTACCTCCATACCAGAACAATACCACCATACAAAATATATATATATTCACAACAATGGCGCAGCATTCCAGTGCAAAAAACTTGAATTTATTTTCTCATGTCACACGAAAAACAGCAATGTTTCAGCTCCTCAATGGAGCCTTTTTCAATCATGCTTGAAAAAGGCTCCATTGAGGAGCTGAAACATTGCTGTTTTTGTGTGACATGAGAAAATAAATGCACATTTTTTGCACTGGAATGTTGCGCCAATTTTGTGAATGTCTGCTTGGAAGAACAGAGTGGTAAAGAAGTGCTGAATTTCTTTGAGAAACTACATATATATATTCTCCATGAATGGGGGGGGGGGGGGGTTATAATATATATATATATATATATATATATATATATATATATATATATATACATACACTGTGTGTGTAGAGATATATATGTGTATGTATTGTATATTTACACACACACACACATCAGCATTTCCCAACCAGGGTCCCTCCAACTCCCAGCATGCCCTTACAACAGCTGGAGGCACCCTGGTTGGGAAATGCTGATGTGTGTAAATATATACATACATACACACACATATATATCTCCACACACACACTGTGTATATATATATATACACAGCCACAGTATGTACATGTATGTGTATATTTACACACACACACATCAGCATTTCCCAACCAGGGTGCCTCCAGCTGTTGTGAAACTACAACTCTCAGCATGGCTAACTGTAGTTTTGCAGCTGGAGGCACTCTGCAAAACACTGGTGTGTGTGTTTATAAATATATTATAATATAATATATATATATATATATATATATATATATAATACAAACACTGCCCCCCTTCCCTTACATACAAGAGCACTTACAGAGTGAAGATATCTTCAGTGCCCGGGTCTGACTCCCCCACGCCACCTCACAGGAGAGTTCAGCTTTCCCAGGATCACCATCAATAACACAGGTTTGTGACTGGGGTCCTGCGCGCCTGTTATCAGAAGCTAGCAGGCCAATGTGGGGGGGGGGGGGAGGATTATCGCACTGAAGCACCAGTCACCCGGCCATCCCCACACGCAATAAGGCTGCTTTCACACTATGAAGTTCACCCGTTAATAAACGTATGTTATTATGTATTATCAACAGACATTTAATAACGGGTGAATTAAGGAATGCTACAAAACATCCGTCATGTACCGGACGTTTTTACACCTCTGCCTACAGACTCCCACAGCCAGGACTACTACTACTCCCATCATGGAACAGACTTGGGAGCAGTAAATCCCTAGCGGAAGTCTGCAGACAGCTGGGGAGGCTACATTAGTGTTTGTACTACTACTCCCATCATTGAACAGAGTCTGTTCCATGATGGGGGTTGTAGTACAGGGGCTGAGGCATTGATCGCTCCGGGTCTCACTTTTGACACCCGATGCAATCAGAAGTTATTAAGCAGGGGAGCGGGCGGCATGGTCCTCAACCCTGCTATCACCAATGTATTTTTTACTTTCATTTTTAAATTCCCTGCGGGGATCCCTGAATGGCCGGTACTGAGGAGCCAATCAGGGATCCCCCTGGGGTTTTAAAAATGGACAATGTGAGGGGACATATGTATTATGTATAATAAAAGTGTTTATTGGGGGGGGCATAGAGCGCTATATATCTAGCCCCTGCCAGCGCATTAATAAAAATATGACCCCTGCCAGCCCATATAGAAGTATATATCTGTGACCCCGCCAGCGTGTTTATAAGTATATATCTATAGCCCGCCAGCGCATACTGTGACCCCGCCAGCGTGTTTATAAGTATATATCTATAGCCCCGCCAGCGCATACTGTGACCCCGCCAGCGCATATAAGTATATATCTAGCCCCTGCCAGCGCATACTGTGACCCCGCCAGCGCATATAAGTATATATCTAGCCCCTGCCAGCCCATACTGTGACCCCGCCAGCGCATTTAAGTATATATCTAGCCCCTGCCAGCGCATACTGTGACCCCGCCAGCGCATTTAAGTATATATCTATACCCCCCACCAGCGCATACTGAGACCCCGCCAGCGCATTTAAGTATATATCTATACCCCCCACCAGCGCATACTGTGACCCTGCCAGCTCATTTATAAGTATATATCTATACCCCCGCCAGCGCATACTGTGACCCCGCCAGCGCATTTGTCCTAATTTTCTATTGCAGCGCAGCTATAAGTGACAACCATACCAGAACGTATTCAGCAGCGCCCCGCCAGATGATCCTGACAGATAGACTATTCATTCATATAACGCTGTACAAATGCGCTATATATGACAAGTGTATATGTCAGCAGCGCATCCAGCAGCCGCTCGGCCGATGATCCTCACAGGTATACAATTCATTCACATCGCGGCAGCTGCATATGTATATAGAAGCGCTGTGGGGGGCAGATAACGCTATATGTCTGCCCCCCCCCCAGCACATCTATATACATATACAGTTGCCGGCGCTACGAATGAATAGTCTATCTGTCAGGATCATCTGGCGGGGCGCTGCTGAATACGTTCTGGTATGGTTGTCACTTATAGCTGCGCTGCAATAGAAAATTAGGACAACTGCGCTGGCGGGGTCACAGTATGTGCTGCCGGGGGATATAGATATATACTTAAATGCGCTGGCGGGGTCACAGTATGCGCTGGCGGGGGTATAGATATATACTTATATGCGCTGGCGGGGTCACAGTATGCGCTGGTGGGGGGTATAGATATATACTTATAAATGCGCTGGCGGGGTCACAGTATGCGCTGGCAGGGGTATAGATACACACTTATAAATGGGCTGGCGGGGGTTATATTTTTATTAATTAATGCGCTGGCAGGGGCTAGATATATAGCGCTCTATGCCCCCCCCCCCCCCCAATAAACACTTTTATTATATATATTACCCCTCACATTGTCCATTTTTAAAACCCCAGGGGGATCCCTGATTGGCTCCTCAGTACCGGCCATTCAGGGATCCCCGCGGGGAATTTAAAAATGAAAGTAAAAAATACATTGGTGATAGCAGGGTTGCAGACCATGCCGCCCGCTCCCCTGCTTAATAACTTCTGATCGCATCGGGTTTCAGAAGTGAGACCCGGAGCGATCAATGCCTCAGCCCCTGTACTACAACCCCCATCATGGAACAGAGTCTGTTCCATAATGGGGGTAGTATTACAAACACTAATGTAACCTCCCCAGCTGTCGGCAGACTCCCGCAGTGGGGAATTACTACTCCCAGCATGGAAACAAGTCTGTTCCATGATGGGAGTATTAGTAGTCCCTCAGCACTGCAGGAGTCTGCTGATGTCACCTCTTCTGAGCATGCTCAGTAAAAATAATGTCCGTTATAATAACGGGCATTAACGGGTGTATTTTCTAACGTATGTCGGCCATAGACTTCAATGTTAAAAATAACATACGTTAATATACCCGTTACTTGTGACGTGCAAAAAATGAGTGCATGTCACGTTATTTCTCCCGTCACAACTAACGTACGTTAGTCATGACGGGCTATAATGTGTGACAAAGGGTAAACGAAAAAACCCATTGACTTTAATGGGGTTGTTTAACGTGTGTTAATAATTATGTTTCAAACGTACGTGTATTAACGGGAGAACCTCATAGTGTGAAAGCAGCCTAACAGGAAAATTTCCTTTCTCCGGCGCCGGTCTGAGTAAGGGCTGCACGGTGCAGCACACAGCGCCCCAGCCTTTCAAGCAGCAAGTGATTTTCCTGCCCTCCTCAGTGGCAGGCCTGCGCAGTGACGCCAGCCCCGTTATTATGCGGCCACCGTAACTCTAAGGAAGCCGCATTGCTCGTCATCTGGGGGAGGGGCCTCTGGCCGGCAGACCGAGGTGTGCAAAATTATGTAAACAGCCGGGTCAGCGCATTGCATCAAAGCCGGAGGCAGAGCAGCTTTTTCTGCCTCCAGCTCCTACATAGGCCCCAAGTTACTTACACAGCACTGCTGGCCGGCCCATGGGGGGAGCAGCCTACCAGGAATTTTCCCAGTGTCCCGGTAGGCCAGTCTGGCCCTGACAGCACATATCAGCTCTCTTATGTAAGAACAGTATATTACAGCACATATCAGCTCTCTTATGTAAGGACAGTATATTACAGCACATATCAGCTCTCTTATGTAAGGACAGTATATTACAGCACATATCAGCTCTCTTATGTAAGGACAGTATATTACAGCACATATCAGCTCTCTTATGTAAGGACAGTATATTACAGCACATATCAGCTCTCTTATGTAAGGACAGTATATTACAGGACATATCAGCTCTCTTATGTAAGGACAGTATATTACAGCACATATCAGCTCTCTTATGTAAGGACAGTATATTATAGGACATATCAGCTCTCTTATGTAAGGACAGTATATTACAGCACATATCAGCTCTCTTATGTAAGAACAGTATATTACAGCACATATCAGCTCTCTTATGTAAGGACAGTATATTACAGCACATATCAGCTCTCTTATGTAAGGACAGTATATTATAGGACATATCAGCTCTCTTATGTAAGGACAGTATATTACAGCACATATCAGCTCTCTTATGTAAGGACAGTATATTATAGGACATATCAGCTCTCTTATGTAAGGACAGTATATTACAGCACATATCAGCTCTCTTATGTAAGAACAGTATATTACAGCACATATCAGCTCTCTTATGTAAGAACAGTATATTACAGCACATATCAGCTCTCTTATGTAAGGACAGTATATTACAGCACATATCAGCTCTCTTATGTAAGGACAGTATATTACAGCACATATCAGCTCTCTTATGTAAGGACAGTATATTACGGCACAGATCTGCTCTCTTATGTAAGGACAGTATATTACAGGACATATCAGCTCTCTTATGTAAGGACAGTATATTACAGCACATATCAGCTCTCTTATGTAAGGACAGTATATTACAGCACATATCAGCTCTCTTATGTAAGGACAGTATATTATAGGACATATCAGCTCTCTTATGTAAGGACAGTATATTACAGCACATATCAGCTCTCTTATGTAAGAACAGTATATTACAGCACATATCAGCTCTCTTATGTAAGAACAGTATATTACAGCACATATCAGCTCTCTTATGTAAGGACAGTATATTACAGCACATATCAGCTCTCTTATGTAAGGACAGTATATTACAGCACAGATCTGCTCTATTATGTAAGGACAGTATATTACAGGACATATCAGCTCTCTTATGTAAGGACAGTATATTACAGCACATATCAGCTCTCTTATGTAAAGACAGTATATTACAGGACATATCAGCTCTCTTATGTAAGGACAGTATATTACAGGACATATCAGTTCTCTTATGTAAGGACAGTATATTACAGCACATATCAGCTCTCTTATGTAAGGACAGTATATTACAGCACATATCAGCTCTCTTATGTAAAGACAGTATATTACAGGACATATCAGCTCTCTTATGTAAGGACAGTATATTACAGGACATATCAGCTCTCTTATGTAAGGACAGTATATTACAGCACATATCAGCTCTCTTATGTAAGGACAGTATATTACAGCACATATCAGCTCTCTTATGTAAGGACAGTATATTACAGGACATATCAGCTCTCTTATGTAAGAACAGTATATTACAGGACATATCAGCTCTCTTATGTAAGGACAGTATATTACAGCACATATCAGCTGTCTTATGTAAGGACAGTATATTACAGGACAGATCTGCTCTCTTATGTAAGGACAGTATATTACAGCACATATCAGCTCTCTTATGTAAGGACAGTATATTATAGGACATATCAGCTCTCTTATGTAAGGACAGTATATTACAGGACAGATCTGCTCTCTTATGTAAGGACAGTATATTACAGCACATATCAGCTCTCTTATGTAAAGACAGTATATTACAGCACATATCAGTTCTCTTATGTAAGGACAGTATATTACAGGACATAACAGCTCTCTTATGTAAGGACAGTATATTACAGGACAGATCTGCTCTCTCATGTAAGGGCAGTATATTACAGGACAGATCTGCTCTCCTATGTAAAGACAGTATATTACAGCACATATCAGCTCTCTTATGTAAGGACAGTATATTACGGCACATATCAGTTCTCTTATGTAAGGACAGTATATTACGGCACAGATCTGCTTTTTTATGTAAGGACAGTATATTACAGGACAGATCTGCTCTATTATGTAAGAGCAGTATATTACAGCACATATCAGCTCTCTTATGTAAGGACAGTATATTACAGCACATATCAGCTCTCTTATGTAAAGACAGTATATTACAGCACATATCAGCTATCTTATGTAAGGACAGTATATTACAGCACATATCAGCTCTCTTATGTAAGGACAGTATATTACAGGACATATCAGCTCTCTTATGTAAGGACAGTATATTACAGCACATATCAGCTGTCTTATGTAAGGACAGTATATTACAGGACAGATCTGCTCTCTTATGTAAGGACAGTATATTACAGCACATATCAGCTCTCTTATGTAAGGACAGTATATTACAGGACAGATCTGCTCTCTTATGTAAGGACAGTATATTACAGCACATATCAGCTCTCTTATGTAAAGACAGTATATTACAGCACATATCAGTTCTCTTATGTAAGGACAGTATATTACAGGACAGATCTGCTCTCTCATGTAAGGGCAGTATATTACAGGACAGATCTGCTCTCCTATGTAAAGACAGTATATTACAGCACATATCAGCTCTCTTATGTAAGGACAGTATATTACGGCACATATCAGTTCTCTTATGTAAGGACAGTATATTACGGCACAGATCTGCTTTTTTATGTAAGGACAGTATATTACAGGACAGATCTGCTCTATTATGTAAGAGCAGTATATTACAGCACATATCAGCTCTCTTATGTAAGGACAGTATATTACAGCACATATCAGCTCTCTTATGTAAAGACAGTATATTACAGCACATATCAGCTATCTTATGTAAGGACAGTATATTACAGCACATATCAGCTCTCTTATGTAAGGACAGTATATTACAGGACATATCAGCTCTCTTATGTAAGGACAGTATATTACAGCACATATCAGCTCTCTTATGTAAGTACAGTATATTACAGCACATATCAGCTCTCTTATGTAAGAACAGTATATTACAGCACATATCAGCTCTCTTATGTAAGAACAGTATATAACAGCACATATCAGCTCTCTTATGTAAGGACAGTATATTACAGCACATATCAGCTCTCTTATGTAAGGACAGTATATTACAGCACATATCAGCTCTCTTATGTAAGGACAGTATATTACGGCACAGATCTGCTTTTTTATGTAAGGACAGTATATTACAGGACAGATCTGCTCTCTTATGTAAGGACAGTATATTACAGGACAGATCTGCTCTCTTATGTAAGGGCAGTATATTACAGCACATATCAGCTCTCTCATGTAAGGACAGTATATTACAGGACACATCTCTCTCATGTAAGGACAGTATATTACAGCACATATCAGCTCTCTTATGTAAAGACAGTATATTACAGCACAGATCTGCTTTTTTATGTAAGGACAGTATATTACAGGACAGATCTGCTCTCCTATGTAAAGACAGTATATTACGGCACATATCAGTTCTCTTATGTAAGGACAGTATATTACGGCACAGATCTGCTTTTTTATGTAAGGACAGTATATTACAGGACAGATCTGCTCTCTTATGTAAGGACAGTATATTACAGGACAGATCTGCTCTCTTATGTAAGGGCAGTATATTACAGCACATATCAGCTCTCTCATGTAAGGACAGTATATTACAGGACACATCTCTCTCATGTAAGGACAGTATATTACAGCACATATCAGCTCTCTTATGTAAGGACAGTATATTACAGCACATATCAGCTCTCTTATGTAAGGACAGTATATTACAGCACATATCAGCTCTCTTATGTAAGGACAGTATATTACAGCACATATCAGCTCTCTTATGTAAAGACAGTATATTACAGCACAGATCTGCTCTCTTATGTAAGGACAGTATATTACAGGACAGATCTGCTCTCCTATGTAAAGACAGTATATTACAGCACATATCAGCTCTCTTATGTAAGGACAGTATATTACAGCACATATCAGCTCTCTTATGTAAAGACAGTATATTACAGCACAGATCTGCTTTTTTATGTAAGGACAGTATATTACAGCACATATCAGCTCTCTTATGTAAGAACAGTATATTACAGCACATATCAGCTCTCTTATGTAAAGACAGTATATTACAGCACATATCAGCTCTCTTATGTAAGGAAAGTATATTACAGCACATATCAGCTCTCTTATGTAAGAACAGTATATTACAGCACATATCAGCTCTCTTATGTAAGGACAGTATATTACAGGACATAACAGCTCTCTTATGTAAGGACAGTATATTACAGCACATATCAGCTCTCTTATGTAAGGACAGTATATTACAGGACAGATCTGCTCTCTCATGTATGGGCAGTATATTACAGGACAGATCTGCTCTCCTATGTAAAGACAGTATATTACAGCACATATCAGCTCTCTTATGTAAGGACAGTATATTACGGCACATATCAGTTCTCTTATGTAAGGACAGTATATTACGGCACAGATCTGCTTTTTTATGTAAGGACAGTATATTACAGGACAGATCTGCTCTATTATGTAAGAGCAGTATATTACAGCACATATCAGCTCTCTTATGTAAGGACAGTATATTACAGCACATATCAGCTCTCTTATGTAAAGACAGTATATTACAGCACATATCAGCTATCTTATGTAAGGACAGTATATTACAGCACATATCAGCTCTCTTATGTAAGGACAGTATATTACAGGACATATCAGCTCTCTTATGTAAGGACAGTATATTACAGCACATATCAGCTGTCTTATGTAAGGACAGTATATTACAGGACAGATCTGCTCTCTTATGTAAGGACAGTATATTACAGCACATATCAGCTCTCTTATGTAAGGACAGTATATTACAGGACAGATCTGCTCTCTTATGTAAGGACAGTATATTACAGCACATATCAGCTCTCTTATGTAAAGACAGTATATTACAGCACATATCAGTTCTCTTATGTAAGGACAGTATATTACAGGACAGATCTGCTCTCTCATGTAAGGGCAGTATATTACAGGACAGATCTGCTCTCCTATGTAAAGACAGTATATTACAGCACATATCAGCTCTCTTATGTAAGGACAGTATATTACGGCACATATCAGTTCTCTTATGTAAGGACAGTATATTACGGCACAGATCTGCTTTTTTATGTAAGGACAGTATATTACAGGACAGATCTGCTCTATTATGTAAGAGCAGTATATTACAGCACATATCAGCTCTCTTATGTAAGGACAGTATATTACAGCACATATCAGCTCTCTTATGTAAAGACAGTATATTACAGCACATATCAGCTATCTTATGTAAGGACAGTATATTACAGCACATATCAGCTCTCTTATGTAAGGACAGTATATTACAGGACATATCAGCTCTCTTATGTAAGGACAGTATATTACAGCACATATCAGCTCTCTTATGTAAGTACAGTATATTACAGCACATATCAGCTCTCTTATGTAAGAACAGTATATTACAGCACATATCAGCTCTCTTATGTAAGAACAGTATATAACAGCACATATCAGCTCTCTTATGTAAGGACAGTATATTACAGCACATATCAGCTCTCTTATGTAAGGACAGTATATTACAGCACATATCAGCTCTCTTATGTAAGGACAGTATATTACGGCACAGATCTGCTTTTTTATGTAAGGACAGTATATTACAGGACAGATCTGCTCTCTTATGTAAGGACAGTATATTACAGGACAGATCTGCTCTCTTATGTAAGGGCAGTATATTACAGCACATATCAGCTCTCTCATGTAAGGACAGTATATTACAGGACACATCTCTCTCATGTAAGGACAGTATATTACAGCACATATCAGCTCTCTTATGTAAAGACAGTATATTACAGCACAGATCTGCTTTTTTATGTAAGGACAGTATATTACAGGACAGATCTGCTCTCCTATGTAAAGACAGTATATTACGGCACATATCAGTTCTCTTATGTAAGGACAGTATATTACGGCACAGATCTGCTTTTTTATGTAAGGACAGTATATTACAGGACAGATCTGCTCTCTTATGTAAGGACAGTATATTACAGGACAGATCTGCTCTCTTATGTAAGGGCAGTATATTACAGCACATATCAGCTCTCTCATGTAAGGACAGTATATTACAGGACACATCTCTCTCATGTAAGGACAGTATATTACAGCACATATCAGCTCTCTTATGTAAGGACAGTATATTACAGCACATATCAGCTCTCTTATGTAAGGACAGTATATTACAGCACATATCAGCTCTCTTATGTAAGGACAGTATATTACAGCACATATCAGCTCTCTTATGTAAAGACAGTATATTACAGCACAGATCTGCTCTCTTATGTAAGGACAGTATATTACAGGACAGATCTGCTCTCCTATGTAAAGACAGTATATTACAGCACATATCAGCTCTCTTATGTAAGGACAGTATATTACAGCACATATCAGCTCTCTTATGTAAAGACAGTATATTACAGCACAGATCTGCTTTTTTATGTAAGGACAGTATATTACAGCACATATCAGCTCTCTTATGTAAGAACAGTATATTACAGCACATATCAGCTCTCTTATGTAAAGACAGTATATTACAGCACATATCAGCTCTCTTATGTAAAGACAGTATATTACAGCACAGATCTGCTTTTTTATGTAAGGACAGTATATTACAGCACATATCAGCTCTCTTATGTAAGGACAGTATATTACAGCACATATCAGCTCTCTTATGTAAGGAAAGTATATTACAGCACATATCAGCTCTCTTATGTAAGAACAGTATATTACAGCACATATCAGCTCTCTTATGTAAGGACAGTATATTACAGGACATAACAGCTCTCTTATGTAAGGACAGTATATTACAGCACATATCAGCTCTCTTATGTAAGGACAGTATATTACAGGACAGATCTGCTCTCTCATGTATGGGCAGTATATTACAGGACAGATCTGCTCTCCTATGTAAAGACAGTATATTACAGCACATATCAGCTCTCTTATGTAAGGACAGTATATTACGGCACATATCAGTTCTCTTATGTAAGGACAGTATATTACGGCACAGATCTGCTTTTTTATGTAAGGACAGTATATTACAGGACAGATCTGCTCTATTATGTAAGAGCAGTATATTACAGCACATATCAGCTCTCTTATGTAAGGACAGTATATTACAGCACATATCAGCTCTCTTATGTAAAGACAGTATATAACAGCACATATCAGCTCTCTTATGTAAGGACAGTATATTACAGGACAGATCTGCTCTCTTATGTAAAGACAGTATATTACAGGACAGATCTGCTCTCTTATGTAAGGACAGTATATTACAGGACAGATCTGCTCTCTTATGTAAGGACAGTATATTACAGGACAGATCTGCTCTCTTATGTAAGGACAGTATATTACAGGACAGATCTGCTCTCTTATGTAAGGACAGTATATTACAGGACAGATCTGCTCTCTTATGTAAGGACAGTATATTACAGGACAGATCTGCTCTCTTATGTAAGGACAGTATATTACAGGACAGATCTGCTCTCTTATGTAAGGACAGTATATTACAGCACATATCAGCTCTCTTATGTAAGGACAGTATATTACAGGACACATCTCTCTCATGTAAGGGCAGTATACTACAGGACACATCTCTCTCATGTAAGGGCAGTATATTACAGGACACATCTCTCTCATGTAAGGGCAGTATATTACAGGACACATCTCTCTCATGTAAGGGCAGTATACTACAGGACACATCTCTCTCATGTAAGGGCAGTATATTACAGGACACATCTCTCTCATGTAAGGGCAGTATATATTACAGCACACATCTCTCTCATGTAAGGACAGTAAATTACAGGACACATCTCTCTCATGTAAGGGCAGCATACTACAGGACACATCTCTCTCATGTAAGGACAGTATATTACAGGACACATCTCTCTCATGTAAGGACAGTAAATTACAGGACACATCTCTCTCATGTAAGGGCAGTATATATTACAGGACACATCTCTCTCATGTAAGGACAGTATGTATTACAGGACACATCTCTCTCATGTAAGTGCAGTATACTACAGGACACATCTCTCTCATGTAAGGGCAGTATATTACAGGACACATCTTTCTCATGTAAGGGCAGTATATTACAGGACACATCTCTCTCATGTAAGGACAGTATATTACAGGACACATCTCTCTCATGTAAGGGCAGTATATTACAGGACACATCTCTCATGTAAGGGCAGTATACTACAGGACACATCTCTCTCATATAAGGACAGTATATATTACAGGACACATCTCTCTCATGTAAGGGCAGTATATATTACAGGACACATCTCTCTCATGTAAGGACAGTATATATTACAGGACACATCTCTCATGTAAGGGCAGTATATATTACAGGACACATCTCTCTCATGTAAGGACAGTATACTACAGGACACATCTCTCTCATGTAAGGACAGTATATTACAGGACACATCTCTCTCATGTAAGGGCAGTATATTACAGGACACATCTCTCATGTAAGGGCAGTATATATTACAGGACACATCTCTCTCATGTAAGGACAGTATATTACAGGACACATCTCTCTCATGTAAGGACAGTATACTACAGGACACATCTCTCTCGTAAGGGCAGTATACTACAGGACACATCTCTCTCATGTAAGGGCAGTATATTACAGGACACATCTCTCTCATGTAAGGGCAGTATATATTACAGGACACATCTCTCTCATGTAAGGGCAGTATATTACAGGACACATCTCTCTCATGTAAGGACAGTATATTACAGGACACATCTCTCTCATGTAAGGACAGTAAATTACAGGACACATCTCTCTCATGTAAGGGCAGCATACTACAGGACACATCTCTCTCATGTAAGGACAGTATATTACAGGACACATCTCTCTCATGTAAGGGCAGTATATTACAGGACACATCTCTCTCATGTAAGGGCAGTATATATTACAGGACACATCTCTCTCATGTAAGGACAGTATATTACAGGACACATCTCTCTCATGTAAGGACAGTATACTACAGGACACATCTCTCTCATGTAAGGGCAGTATACTACAGGACACATCTCTCTCATGTAAGGGCAGTATATTACAGGACACATCTCTCTCATGTAAGGGCAGTATATATTACAGGACACATCTCTCTCATGTAAGGGCAGTATATTACAGGACACATCTCTCTCATGTAAGGACAGTATATTACAGGACACATCTCTCTCATGTAAGGACAGTAAATTACAGGACACATCTCTCTCATGTAAGGGCAGCATACTACAGGACACATCTCTCTCATGTAAGGACAGTAAATTACAGGACACATCTCTCTCATGTAAGGGCAGTATACTACAGGACACATCTCTCTCATGTAAGGGCAGTATATATTACAGGACACATCTCTCTCATGTAAGGACAGTATATATTACAGGACACATCTCTCTCATGTAAGGGCAGTATATTACAGGACACATCTTTCTCATGTAAGGGCAGTATATTACAGGACACATCTCTCTCATGTAAGGACAGTATATTACAGGACACATCTCTCTCATGTAAGGACAGTATATTACAGGACACATCTCTCATGTAAGGGCAGTATACTACAGGACACATCTCTCTCATATAAGGACAGTATATATTACAGGACACATCTCTCTCATGTAAGGGCAGTATATTACAGGACACATCTCTCTCATGTAAGGGCAGTATATATTACAGGACACATCTCTCTCATGTAAGGGCAGTATATATTACAGGACACATCTCTCTCATGTAAGGGCAGTATACTACAGGACACATCTCTCTCATGTAAGGGCAGTATATTACAGGACACATCTTTCTCATGTAAGGGCAGTATATTACAGGACACATCTCTCATATAAGGACAGTATATATTACAGGACACATCTCTCTCATGTAAGGGCAGTATACTACAGGACACATCTCTCTCATGTAAGGGCAGTATATTACAGGACACATCTTTCTCATGTAAGGACAGTATATTACAGGACACATCTCTCTCATGTAAGGACAGTATATTACAGGACACATCTCTCTCATGTAAGGACAGTATATTACAGGACACATCTCTCATGTAAGGACAGTATATATTACAGGACACATCTCTCTCATGTAAGGGCAGTATACTACAGGACACATCTCTCTCATGTAAGGGCAGTATATTACAGGACACATCTCTCTCATGTAAGGACAGTATATTACAGGACACATCTCTCATGTAAGGACAGTATATATTACAGGACACATCTCTCTCATGTAAGGGCAGTATATTACAGGACACATCTTTCTCATGTAAGGGCAGTATATTACAGGACACATCTCTCATATAAGGACAGTATATATTACAGGACACATCTCTCTCATGTAAGGGCAGTATACTACAGGACACATCTCTCTCATGTAAGGGCAGTATATTACAGGACACATCTTTCTCATGTAAGGACAGTATATTACAGGACACATCTCTCTCATGTAAGGGCAGTATATTACAGGACACATCTCTCTCATGTAAGGGCAGTATATATTACAGGACACATCTTTCTCATGTAAGGGCAGTATATTACAGGACACATCTCTCTCATGTAAGGGCAGTATATATTACAGGACACATCTTTCTCATGTAAGGGCAGTATATTACAGGACACATCTCTCTCATGTAAGGACAGTATATTACAGGACACATCTCTCTCATGTAAGGACAGTATATTACAGGACACATCTCTCATGTAAGGGCAGTATATATTACAGGACACATCTCTCTCATGTAAGGACAGTATATATTACAGGACACATCTCTCTCATGTAAGGGCAGTATATTACAGGACACATCTCTCTCATGTAAGGGCAGTATATATTACAGGACACATCTCTCTCATGTAAGGACAGTATATATTACAGGACACATCTCTCATGTAAGGGCAGTATACTACAGGACACATCTCTCTCATGTAAGGACAGTATATATTACAGGACACATCTCTCATGTAAGGGCAGTATACTACAGGACACATCTCTCTCATGTAAGGACAGTATATATTACAGGACACATCTCTCTCATGTAAGGACAGTATATACTACAGGACACATCTCTCTCATGTAAGGACAGTATATTACAGGACACATCTCTCTCATGTAAGGGCAGTATATATTACAGGACACATCTCTCTCATGTAAGGGCAGTATATTACAGGACACATCTCTCTCATGTAAGGACAGTATATATTACAGGACACATCTCTCTCATGTAAGGACAGTATATATTACAGGACACATCTCTCTCATGTAAGGGCAGTATACTACAGGACACATCTCTCTCATGTAAGGACAGTATATATTACAGGACACATCTCTCTCATGTAAGGGCAGTATACTACAGGACACATCTCTCTCATGTAAGGGCAGTATATTACAGGACACATCTCTCTCATGTAAGGACAGTATATATTACAGGACACATCTCTCTCATATAAGGACAGTATATATTACAGGACACATCTCTCTCATGTAAGGACAGTATATATTACAGGACACATCTCTCTCATGTAAGGACAGTATATATTACAGGACACATCTCTCTCATGTAAGGACAGTATATATTACAGGACACATCTCTCTCATGTAAGGACAGTATATTACAGGACACATCTCTCATGTAAGGGCAGTATATTACAGGACACATCTCTCTCATGTAAGGACAGTATATTACAGGACACATCTCTCTCATGTAAGGACAGTATATTACAGGACACATCTCTCATGTAAGGGCAGTATACTACAGGACACATCTCTCTCATATAAGGACAGTATATATTACAGGACACATCTCTCTCATGTAAGGGCAGTATATTACAGGACACATCTCTCTCATGTAAGGACAGTATATATTACAGGACACATCTCTCATGTAAGGGCAGTATACTACAGGACACATCTCTCTCATGTAAGGACAGTATATTACAGGACACATCTCTCTCATGTAAGGGCAGTATACTACAGGACACATCTCTCTCATGTAAGGACAGTATACTACAGGACACATCTCTCTCATGTAAGGACAGTAAATTACAGGACACATCTCTCATGTAAGGGCAGTATATATTACAGGACACATCTCTCTCATGTAAGGACAGTATATATTACAGGACACATCTCTCTCATGTAAGGACAGTATATATTACAGGACACATCTCTCTCATGTAAGGGCAGTATATTACAGGACACATCTCTCTCATGTAAGGGCAGTATATTACAGGACACATCTCTCTCATGTAAGGGCAGTATATATTACAGGACACATCTCTCTCATGTAAGGACAGTATATTACAGGACACATCTCTCTCATGTAAGGACAGTATATTACAGGACACATCTCTCTCATGTAAGGGCAGTATATTACAGGACACATCTCTCATGTAAGGGCAGTATATATTACAGGACACATCTCTCTCATGTAAGGACAGTATACTACAGGACACATCTCTCTCATGTAAGGGCAGTATATTACAGGACACATCTCTCTCGTAAGGGCAGTATATTACAGGACACATCTCTCTCATGTAAGGGCAGTATATTACAGGACACATCTCTCATGTAAGGGCAGTATATATTACAGGACACATCTCTCTCATGTAAGGACAGTATATATTACAGGACACATCTCTCATGTAAGGGCAGTATATATTACAGGACACATCTCTCTCATGTAAGGACAGTATATTACAGGACACATCTCTCTCATGTAAGGGCAGTATATTACAGGACACATCTCTCTCATGTAAGGGCAGTATATATTACAGGACACATCTCTCTCATGTAAGGGCAGTATATTACAGGACACATCTCTCTCATGTAAGGGCAGTATATTACAGGACACATCTCTCTCATGTAAGGGCAGTATATATTACAGGACACATCTCTCATGTAAGGGCAGTATATATTACAGGACACATCTCTCTCATGTAAGGACAGTATATTACAGGACACATCTCTCTCATGTAAGGGCAGTATATTACAGGACACATCTCTCTCATGTAAGGGCAGTATATTACAGGACACATCTCTCATGTAAGGGCAGTATATATTACAGGACACATCTCTCTCATGTAAGGGCAGTATATTACAGGACACATCTCTCTCATGTAAGGGCAGTATATTACAGGACACATCTCTCTCATGTAAGGGCAGTATATTACAGGACACATCTCTCTCATGTAAGGGCAGTATATTACAGGACACATCTCTCTCATGTAAGGGCAGTATACTACAGGACACATCTCTCTCATGTAAGGGCAGTATATTACAGGACAGATCTGCCCTCTTATGTAAGGACAGTATATTACAGGACACATCTCTCTCATGTAAGGGCAGTATATTACAGGACACATCTCTCTCATGTAAGGGCAGTATATTACAGGACACATCTCTCTCATGTAAGGGCAGTATATTACAGGACACATCTCTCTCATGTAAGGACAGTATATTACAGGACACATCTCTCTCATGTAAGGACAGTATATATTACAGGACACATCTCTCTCGTAAGGGCAGTATACTACAGGACACATCTCTCTCATGTAAGGACAGTATATTACAGGACACATCTCTCTCATGTAAGGACAGTATATATTACAGGACACATCTCTCTCGTAAGGACAGTATACTACAGGACACATCTCTCTCGTAAGGGCAGTATATATTACAGGACACATCTCTCTCGTAAGGGCAGTATATTACAGGACACATCTCTCTCATGTAAGGGCAGTATACTACAGGACACATCTCTCTCATGTAAGGGCAGTATACTACAGGACACATCTCTCTCATGTAAGGACAGTATATTACAGGACAGATCTGCCCTCTTATGTAAGGACAGTATATTACAGGACAGATCTGCCCTCTTATGTAAGGACAGTCTATATTACTGGACACATCTCTCTCGTAAGGACAGTATACTACAGGACACATCTGTTCTTTTTTTGGGCAGTATATTACAGGACAGATTTGCTAAGTCTTTGCAGCACATGCACATGAAGGACAGATGAAATAATACTTATTCATCATAGGAATGTATGTCCTGCCCTATAACAGGAGGACACAGCTGCCTGTATCTGCAGAAGGGGCAGAAATCAGGTACATTTGATCCTGCAGAACTTGTATACCCCTATCTCAACTCCAAGGAGTAAGGCTGTAGGCACATGGCAGAATTTCAGCTTGTGGATCCTGCATCAAATTAAAGCCCAATAGACTTTAAAGGGGTACTCCTGTGGAAAACTTTTTTTTTTTAAATCAACTGGTGCCAGAAAGTTAAACAGATTTGTAAATTACTTCTATTAAAAAAATCTTAATCCTTCCAGTACTTTTTAGGAGCTGTGTACTACAGAGGAAATGCTTTTCTTTTTGGATATCTCTTCAGTCATGACCACAGTGCTCTCTGCTGATTTTTGCTGTCCATTTTAGGAATTGTCCAGAGCAGCATATGTTGGCTATGGGGATTTTCTCCTGCTCTGGACAGTTCCTAAAATGGACAGCAGAGGTCAGCAGAGAGCACTGTGGTCGTAACAGAAGAGAAATCCAAAAAGAAAAGCATTTCCTCTGTAGTAAACAGCCCCTAAAAAGTACTGGAAGGATTAAGATTTTTTAATATAAGTAATTTACAAATCTGTTTAACTTTCTGGCACCAGTTGATTAAAAAAAAGGAGTACCCCTTTAATGGGTGGAATTTCTGTGCCAGATGTGTCTATAAGACAGCACATTTCTGTGCGGTCCTAACACAGACATATGCCAGCGCCCTGCTGTGTTCGGAATGTCCGCATGGAGATTCTTTGTGCGGATATTCCATCGAATGAACATAGCCTAAGAGCACAACTTTTAATTTCTCCACACCCCACAAGAGGGGGACATAATGAGAGAGACAAACAGAGAATGAGAGCAAGGGAAATTAAAGTGTACCTGTCATAACAAAAACTTTTTTTATATAGTGTAGATAATACTATTATATGTATATTTGTAATATGCATTGGTTAAAAAAAATGTGTATATTTTTGTCCGTGCAGCTACTGCCTCTGTGTCTCTGTGAGGAGTCCAAATACAGGAGGTATACAAACAGGGCTCTGTACACTGAGGACAAGCAGGGCTCTGTACACTGGGGACAAGCAGGGCTCTGTACACTGAGGACAAGCAGGGCTCTGTGCAGTGAGGACAAGCAGGGCTCTGTACACTGAGGACAAGCAGGGCTCTGTACACTGAGGACAAGCAGGGCTCTGTACACTGAGGGCAAGCAGGGCTCTGTGTACTGGGAACAAGCAGGGCTCTGTGTACTGGGAACAAGCAGGGCTCTGTGCACTGAGGACAAGCAGGGCTCTGTACACTGAGGACAAGCAGGGCTCTGTGTACTGGGAACAAGCAGGGGTCTGTGCACTGAGGACAAGCAGGTCTCTGTACACTGAGGACAAGCAGGGCTCTGTGTACTGAGGACAAGCAGGGCTCTGTGTACTGGGAACAAGCAGGGCTCTGTGCACTGAGGACAAGCAGGGCGCTGTACACTGAGGACAAGCAGGGCTCTGTACACTGAGGAACAAGCATGGCTCTGTACACTGAGGACAAGCAGGGCTGTGTACACTGGGGACAAGCAGGGCTCTGTGCAGTGAGGTTCTGTGACATGCTATAGGCTCACACAGCAGGATGATTGACAAGCCAGGAGCCTGCACAGAGCCCTGCTTGTCCTGCACTCACTTCCTGTATCTGGACTCCCCATAGAGACACACAGGCAATAGCTGCAGGGACAGCATTTTTTCACCCAAAAATATAAAAAAAATATGAACAATTGTATATTACATATATTCATATAATGGTATTATCTACATTATCATTGGTGTAATGAAGTGTGGCTGAGCTGTGGACAAGCCCCCTGTAACCTCTGGACCCCTTATCAATCACAACACATACCCAGCCTTGTTAGGACCTGTGAGAGAGCTGCCAATCAGAGGAGAGGAATCTGTGACTTATAATACAGCCTCAGCATAAAGATCCACAACGATGCAAGCTGTCTGTTGGCGGCTGACCTCATGTAGCAGGCACAACCAGGAGGCAAAGTACTACAGGTGAGGGAGTAGCTACTACTCTGCAGCACGTAGTCCAAGAATATACTGTACATCACTTGTCTTCAAACTGTGGACCTGCAGATGTTGCCGTTGGCTGTCTGGGCATGTTTTGCAACATCTTGAGGTCAACAGTTTGAAGGCCACTAATGTACAAGTTGTGCAGAGTAATATGTGTTAATACTGACGGCACGGTGATACCAGCAGCAACCAGCGGGACCAGGACATAGGTTAGACTGTGCAGGACAGTGACTTTAATCTGGGACTGTCCCACTGGATCTGGGACAGTTGGAAGGCCTGCAGCTAGACTCTGTACACATTGGATCACTGGGTGGTACTTAGGACAACTGTCACGATTCGGCTAGCTGGATGTGGATCCTCTGTGTCAGCGAGGGATTGGCGTGGACCGTGTCGGTGGACCGGTTCTAAGATGCTACTGGTATTCACCAGAGCCCGCCGCAAAGCGGGATGGTCTTGCTGCGGCGGTAGCAACCAGGTCGCATCCACCGGCAACGGCTCAACCTCGCTGACTGCTGAGAAGGCATGGGACAGAAGGACTAGGCAGAGGCAAGGTCAGACGTAGCAGAAGGTCGGGGCAGGTGGCAAGGATCGTAGTCAGGGGCAACGGCAGGAGGTCTGGAACACAGGCTAGGAACACACAAGGAAACGCTTTCACTGGCACAATGGCAACAAGATCCGGCAAGGAAGTGCAGGGGAAGTGAGGTAATATAGCCAGGGAGCAGGTGGAAGCTAATTAGGCTAATTGGGCCAGGCACCAATCATTGGTGCACTGGCCCTTTAAATCTTAGAGAGCTGGCACGCGCCCTAAGGAGTGGAGCCGCGCGCACCAGGACATGACAGCCGGGGGCCGGGACAGGTGAGTGACTTGGGATGCGATTCGCGAGCGGGCGCGTCCCGCAATGCGAATCGCATCCCCGCCGGCAATGTCAGTGCAGCGCTCCCGGTCAGCGGGTCTGACCGGGGCGCTGCAGAGAGAGGAACGCTGCGAGCGCTCCGGGGAGGAGCAGGGACCCGGAGCGCTCGGCGTAACAACAACTATCCATGTGTCCAGTTAGATTCTCAGCTGGTACAGACAGGGATGACATCTCTCCTTTTTTATTTATATCACTAATAAACAAACATACAATCAGAAAATCAAATCAAGAGACTGTCAAATGAAACCGGAAAAATTAACAATTAACATCACTGCAGTATCAAGCATCAGAAAAGGCACCATATGTGAGCACCCGAACATTATCCCGAATGCAATCTATTTGTAAAAGAAAGATGAACAACACTGCGGCAATAGGTCTGTTGGGTAGTAAAGTCCAAGAAGATGAAGGAATGTCCACCACTATACCTAACTTGCAGAGATAAATAACATATTCATCAACTGAGGCAATACCATAAATATGGCAGTATCCCATTAGCTTAGGAGAAAACATTCTGAATCACTACGATAACTCAGGTCAGAAGAGGCCAGCACTCAGAGTGGCCAAGGAAACTAAGAAGAAAAAGGCACCCATCGCTTGTACAATGAGCATGTACACAAATAAATCCACTGGATTAAACTAATAAGCAAACACACAGACAGTTACAGACACAGACGCCAACACTGAAGAACACATGAGATCATATGAAAACAGCTAGCGCACAGACCACCAAAAGACAAACAGAGAAGCCCCGAGGTTTGTACTTAAAACAATCTAGTAGAAGAAAAATAAAGCGGATATGTGAGGGAGACTTCATCTCGAAGTTAAGGTACCTTTAATGCCCCCAAAGACCCTGCTAGTGAGGCCATGGTATACCACTGTGTAGAGGTAAAGGGACGTATGAGAGGGGACATCTGGTTCATTCAAGATTTTGGCCCACTGAGCACCCACTTTTTTTTGGAGAAGAGGGAATTAACCATTTATATAATCTGGCATAAATATTAGAAATAGACGTTTTGTCTAGGAGGACAGAATCGGATCAAACTCATTTAACGTGAGTTCCCCAGAGAGATCCTTCAATTTAGAGATGGAGTAGGACCTGAGTTGCCTATATTGTAGATAATGAGATTGGGAAATACCAAATTTAGAACCAAACTCAGGTAATGTACACCACCGTTTATTTTTGGTATCCAACAAGTCGCCAAGAGTATTGATTCCGCCCTGCCTCCACATCCGAAAGAGAGCACTATCAGTACCTGCCAAAAAATCAGGTGTTCCCCAATTCGGTAAATGTTTAGAACACTTATGAGAAAGACCCAGGTGGCGCCTGATATCCCTAAATAATAAAGAGCGTTTGATGACCGGTGGCAGGGAGGGAAGAGGACTATGAAGTAGGGCCATTTGGTGCCAAGGAACTGCATTTGCCAAAGAACTAGTATTGATTCAAACACATATTTGGACCTAGGTGTGCACATATAGGGTGGCTTCCCAATGTCTCTCTCAGGGCTCCATCACCTGAGCATATTCAACCGTATTAATCACAAAAAAGACATATAGCCGGGAATTGCACTTAAAAGTTGCTTTTTATCTCAATTTTCATTCAATACAACAATGTTGTGAGAATTAGAACATATTCACCCAGTGCATAGAAAGTGTCCAGAGATCCATCATACGGTGTCTTCAGAACTATCCATCCGGAGCTTGCTGTCTGTAGGACGGTATGTTCCTGGCCGCATGACGGCTGATTCTGAGGGGGTGAAGACAAGCTCGCTGGCGTGCGAGCCGCTGGAGAATGTTTCAGGAGTCTCCTCCCTTTCTCAACTCAATCTCTGTGAACCCATCACCACATACTAATACAGGTATTTCTCTCGCGAGATTTCTTACTTCTATATACAGAATGACATAAAATCATTAAAACAGGTTCCTGACCGGACAGTACATATAGAAAAACATAAAAATTACAGTTCTCATTAATCCCTTTTGGTGCCAAAGAATCAAGACAATGTATCCAAAATACTTCCCTTTGATCTAGTCTCTTCTTTATTTGTTCGGTGTTAGTGCCCTCAATCTCTTCCAATATTTGCCACCTTAATTCATTAATTTGATGTCTATTTTCTATAAAGTGTCTAGCTAAGCTGGTTTCACCATATTTTTCTCTGGATACATTGTCTTCTTCTTCGACTTTCTTTTGTCCTAATCGTACTTCTGTGTTCATTCAATCTCATTTTTATTGCACGAACTGTCTGCCCGACATATGACATTCCGCAGGGACATTTTAACATGTAAATAACCTGTTTTGAATCACAGGTATGAAATCCTTTTAACCTAATTTTATTGCCACGTGTAGGATGGATGACGTTGTCGCCTTTAATTATACTGCTACAATTTTGGCAAGATCTGCATGGGAATGTCCCTATTTTTTGTGTTTTTAGTAAAGACTGTCTAGATTCTTTTTTCTCTGCAATGTCTGCCCGAATCAAGTGATTAATACGGTTGAATATGCTCAGGTGATGGAGCCCTGAGACAGACATTGGGAAGCCACCCTATATGTGCACACCTAGGTCCAAATATGTGTTTGAATCAATACTAGTTGCTGCAGCTCCTAGGACCTGAAGGTGTAATAATTTTTGGACTGTGTGTTATACAAAAATGTCCTTTGAAACGATTGCAAGATCGACAGATAAAACTGCAGAGACATTTGCTTTTTCTGAGGGGGACCGTGACAGTATTTTAAAAGCAGCAGATAATGCTGGACTTAACTTAAAACAAACAAGTGTGAACATAAAGCTAAATCATGCCAAGAAGTTGAATCAGCTGAGTAAGAAAGAGGTTAGTTTAACCCTTCATGCCTCGACATTAACAGAGTACCTTAAAGTGCAAAGGATACCGCGCGGACTTAGGAGCCCAATCACACCAGTATTGCTACAAGATGATTTGACTTACCAACAAAAGTGGTTTGCATTGTGTAATCAGCACTCTCTGGATTTGATGTACCTCACAGTACAACATTTACAACAGGCTATTAAAGAGGTGAAAAAGGAAATAAGCGCAGTACAGGAGGAGTATAAAAAACAAGAGAAACAAGAAATTATTGAAAAAACGCAACAAGAAATTAAAAATAATGTGGATAAGTTAAAATCATCCATTCTACAAGTAAAATTATCAAAATTTGAAAGGGATACTAAGGATTTAATGATGGACAGAGTTTACACCTGGGCGGATGAAAGGAGAAAATATCGCCGCACACAAAGAGAACAACGAGGAGAGTTTAACGCATTTGACTACGGATCAACAGATAGTGAGCTCAATAATACATCTGAACAAGAGGCTAGACAAGATTTTTTAGGAATGCAACAAAAAATACAAAGAAAAGAAAAAAGAGATACTGGAAATATAGAAGGGGTATATACCAGAGCCCGCAAACAAGAAACAATACCAGAAAATGGTGAGCTATTAGTTAACATCTCATCCGTAGAATTGACCACTGCCCAACAGAATGTTATCAACAAAGGACTTGGGTTTGTTCGTTATGAAAATCAATCAAAAAATCAAAATGATTAGTATTTTCAGAAGTTTTGCAGGTTACTTCGGCTCAGAATGTACTTTGGTATTAATGAAAAAGAGAGTTAAATACGACTGATGTTTTGAAAAGTAAATTGAATAAGAGAAGTACATTCGACCCGAATATATAATCTGCAATACTTTAGACACATTTCAAAAGGTGGTAATTATAGAGATTACAGAGGAATGGAATAAAGAAAAATATAAAGTAAAATTCAATATGTCTAAAGAGGAAAAAAACGCACTACAAGAGCTGAAAAAAGAAACTGCGATAGTAATTAAGAAAGCGGATGTTAGGATTCGGCTAGCTGGATGTGGATCCTCTGTGTCAGCGAGGGATTGGCGTGGACCGTAGAGTTGCTACTGGTTTTCACCAGAGCCCGCCGCAAAGCGGGATGGTCTTGCTGCGGCAGTAGCAACCAGGTCGTATCCACCGGCAACGGCTCAAACTCGCTGACTGCTGAGAAGGCGTGGGACAGAAGGACTAGGCAGAGGCAAGGTCAGACGTAGCAGAAGGTCAGGGCAGGCAGCAAGGATCGTAGTCAGGGGCAACGGCAAGAGGTCTGCAACACTGGCTAGGGATACACAAGGAATGCTTTCACTGGCACAAGGCAACAAGATCCGGCAAGGAAGTGCAGGGGAAGTGAGGTAATATGGACAGGGAGCAGGTGGAAGCTAATTAGGCTGATTGGGCCAGGCACCAATCATTGGTGCACTGGCCCTTTAAATCTTAGAGAGCTGGCGCGCGCGCGCCCTAAGGAGCGGAGCCGCGCGCGCCAGGACATGACAGCCGGGGGCCGGGACAGGTGAGTGACTTGGGATGCGATTCGCGAGCGGGCGCGTCCCGCTATGCGAATCGCATCCCCGCCGACAGTGTCAGTGCAGCGCTCCCGGTCAGCAGGTCTGACCGGGGCGCTGCAGAGAGAGGGACGCCGCGAACGCTCCGGGGAGGAGCAGGGACTCGGAGCGCTCGGCGTAACAGCGGATAAAGGAGGGGCAACGGTTGTGCAGGATAAAGATATGTATATGTCAGAAGCGTGGAACCAACTTAGTGTTGATACGGTGTACAAAAAGTTACATAATGATCCAACAAGGGAGATTAAAAAAGAAGTTGATAGTGTGATAGATGAAGCATTTAATGAAGGTATAATAACTAAGGAAATTAAAGATCTGTTGATAAATAACTATCCCCGTGTACCCCTTATGTACTTGCTACCAAAAATTCACAAAGACATGAGTGGACCCCCGGGACGACCTATCGTCTCGGGGGTCGACTCAGTCTTATACCAACTAGCAGTATATGTTGATACATTTCTTCAAAAGATTGTTAAAAAATTGCCGAACTGTCTAGAGGACACAAATGAGCTCCTAGATCATATCAATGAGGATATAATGGAAGAAAAAATTCTATTGTGTACATTGGATATTAAAAGTCTATATACGAATATTCCCACAGATGAGGGGATATTAGCCATAAAAGAAGAATTAATTAAAGATGTCTCGCTAAGCAATGCCCAAATACAATTTATAGTGGATCTGCTGGAGTTAATTTTGTATAAAAATTGTTTTAGGTTCGGACAAGAATTTTTTTTTTGCAACAACAGGGGACTTCGATGGGGTCCCCTTTCGCACCCAGTCTAGCAAATATATTTATGAGCAAGTTTGAAGAAAAATATGTTCCAGCACATCCACTATCAATTTATGTAAAAAAATGGTTGAGATATGTCGATGACTGCTTTGTTATATGGACAGGGACCCCTGAAGAGTTAATGACATATATTCAATATCTTAACAGTTGTCATCCTCTGATTGAGTTCACATGTGAACATAGCCCTAGTTTGATCCATTATTTGGACGTGGAAGTACGTTATGAAAATGGAAGGTTTGAAACTACTTTATACTCTAAGGAAAGTGACAGGAATAACCTGCTACACAAAAATAGTGGGCACAAGTATTCAGAGGAATAAGGAAAGGGCAGATAATAAGAGCCAAAAGGATTTGTAGCTCAGAAAATGAGTATATTAAGAACAAAGAGAAGATAATTCAAAAATGTGTTCAAAGGGGTTATGATAAAAAAGAATTGATAAAAGTAGCAGAAGAAGTAGATCAAATTCCAAGGGAAGAGGTAAGGAAGAAAAATAAAATGAAAAAGAAGGAGAAAGACAGAGGTTTTACATATCTGTCTACATATGATGGTCATGCGAAATTAATAAGAAAAGTAGTCAGTGACTATTGGGGCTTGCTTAAGGCTGATGAAAAGTATGGGAAATTATTTAAACAGAAACCAAGATTTATTTATCGGAAAAATAGGTCTATTGCTAATCACTTGATTCGGGCAGACATTGCAGAGAAAAAAGCATTCCCATGCAGATCTTGCCAAAATTGTAGCAGTATAATTAAAGGCGACAACGTCATCCATCCTACACGTGGCAATAAAATTAGGTTAAAAGGATTTCATACCTGTGATTCAAAACAGGTTATTTACATGTTAACCCCTTAACGACGCAGGACGTATATTTACGTCCTGCGCCGGCTCCCGCGATATGAAGCGGGATCATATCGCGTCAGTCCCGGCGGTAATCAACGGCCGGGACCCGCGGCTAATACCACACATCGCCAATCGCGGCGATGTGCGGTATTAACCCTTTAGAAGCGGCGGTCAAAGCTGACCGCCGCTTCTAAAGTGAAACTGAAAGTGACCCGGCTGCTCAGTCGGGCTGTTCGGGACCGCCGCGGTGAAATCGCGGCGTCCCGAACAGCTGATCGGACACCGGGAGGGCCCTTACCTGCCTCCCCGGTGTCCGATCGGCGAATGACTGCTCCGTGCCTGAGATCCAGGCAGGAGCAGTCAAGCGCCGATAATGCTGATCACAGGCGTGTTAATACACGCCAGTGATCAGCATAGGAGATCAGTGTGTGCAGTGTTATAGGTCCCTATGGGACCTATAACACTGCAAAAAAAATGTAAAAAAAAAGTGTTAATAAAGGTCATTTAACCCCTTCCCTAATAAAAGTTTGAATCACCCCCCTTTTCCCATAAAAAAAAATAAAACAGTGTAAAAAAAAATAAAAAATAAACATATGTGGTATCGCCCCATGCGTAAATCGCCCAATGCATTTTAACCGTATGGACCTACAGAATAATGATGAGGTGTAATTTTCACCGAAATATGCACTGGGTAGAAACGGAAGCCCCCAAAATTGACAAAATGGCGTTTTTTTTTCGATTTTGTCGCACAATGATTTTTTTTTCCGTTTCGCCGTGCATTTTTGGGTAAAATGACTAATGTCACTGCAAAGTAGAATTGACGACGCAAAAAATAAGCCATAATATGGATTTTTAGGTGGAAAATTGAAAGGGTTATGATTTTTAAAAGGTAAGGAGGAAAAAATAAAAGTGCAAAAACGGAAAAACCCTGAGTCCTTAAGGGGTTAAAATGTCCCTGCGGAATGTCATATATCGGGCAGACAGAGATAAGATAAGACAAAAAATGCAAAAAACAAACAAAAAAGAACGTTTTTTGTTACTACATATAGTGCACAATTTGCCCAGATCAAAAACATAATCAAAAAAGTATACACCAGTCTTAGAGGGAGATACAATTTTGAGAGAAGTGGTCAAAGAAGGCATAATGGCGGTCTCGAGAAAAGCACCTTCATTGGGCTCCTCTTTGTCACCAAGTTTATTTAATTCGAAAGAAGCAGAAAATATGACCAAGGATAAAACAAAACATCGGAACTGGCTTAATATTGCAGGGAATTGGGGCTGTGGTCACAATCGATGTATCACATGCAAATACATGCACCACTCTAAAGAAATAGTGTCCTGTGTAACCAAGAAATCATACCAACTACGGGAATACATTAATTGTAACACCACCATGTTAGTTTATGTGGCCACATGCACCAAGTGCAACATGCAATATGTAGGGTGCACTACTAATACCCTCAAAACAAGAATTAGGAGACATATCTCTGACAGCCGGAGTGAAGGAGTGGGCATTTCTATGTTATCACGCCACTTTTGGGACGTGCACGCGGGGGAGTTGGATTCCCTGCGGGTGTCTGGTATAGAAAGGGTGAAAATAGGCATCAGAGGGGGAGATGTGAAAAAACGCCATCTCAATAGAGAAACATACTGGATGTTCCTCCTGGATACCAGATACCCGCGGGGAATGAACAAACGTTTAGATTTCATTATGACTTGTACATAGAAATATAGTTAATTTTCATGCCCCCTCGTGTAGCCTTATATTGTAGTTTCAGATCTAATGAAGAGGCTTTGGTATAATACACATTATGTCTGGAGTATTAGGAGAGCGATCCCACTAAGTGTGTTTTGATACCTATTGGAGTGTAAACACCCATAGTAACGGTATTAATATACAATGGGTAAGAAAAGTGCAAGAATAGATTGAGTAAGATGTACAGAAAATTGAATTGTGGTCAAGTTATTACTATGTATCGTCTAATAGATAACATACCTATAAATCTAAAGCGTGTTTATCATCTTTTAGTGGATCGATGTACGTAAGGCTCTAAGGTATAATATTCAATATAGACAATACTTTTTTTTTTTTGAGCATTTCATCTCAATATTGACCTTCGCAGGTATTACACCTGTACATCATAATCTCATAATTTCATAATCTTATCATTATTAGTCTATCATATATATTATTTTATATATGTATTTATTTATTCTTGTATGTAACGCTTGCACTCTATTCACACTCATTAGGTAATCACACAAAAAGTGAGTAAAAAACGCAATAGTGGAGGGGTCCAGTCCATGCTGTAATACTAGCAGATGATATCCATGCCGGGTTTTTATATTGCCTACCTATGTTAGGTAATCTTATCATGTGACCATTGAGTCTCTATTTTAACTGCATGTTTGGCTGTTGAACTTAGTCTACGTTTAAGCTCAAGAGAGAGCGAAACGCGTCAGATTATTACAGTCCTGTGATGTCTGTTTCCTTGCTATGGCATGAATAAAGAAGTGATCTTTTAGAACATACCTGGTGCCGGACAATCCTTCCTTTCTATGTCGGGCAGACAGTTCGTGCAATAAAAATGGGATTGAGTGAACACAGAAGTACGATTAGGACATATAAAAAGAAAGTCGAAGAAGAAGACAATGTATCCAGAGAAAAATATGGCGAAACCAGCTTAGCTAGACACTTTATAGAAAATAGACATCAAATTAATGAATTAAGGTGGCAAATATTGGAAGAGATTGAGGGCACTAACAGCGAACAAATAAAGAAGAGACTAGATCAAAGGGAAGTATTTTGGATACATTGTCTTGATTCTTTGGCACTAGAGATGAGCGAACTTACAGTAAATTCGATTCGTCACAAACTTCTCGGCTCGGCAGTTGATGACTTATCCTGCGTAAATTAGTTCAGCCTTCAGGTGCTCCGGTGGGCTGGAAAAGGTGGATACATTCCTAGGAAAGAGTCTCCTAGGACTGTATCCACCTTTTCCAGCCCATCGGAGCACCTGAAAGCTGAACTAATTTATGCAGGAAAAGTCATCAACTGCCGAGCCGAGAAGTTTGTGACGGATCGAATTTACTGTAAGTTCGCTCATCTCTATTTGGCACCAAAAGGGATTAATGAGAGCTGTAATTTTAATGTTTTTCTATAAGTACTGTCCGGTCAGGAACCTGTTTTAATGATTTTATGTCATTCTGTATATAGAAGTAAGAAATCTCGCGAGAGAAATACCTGTATTAGTATGTGGTGATGGGTTCACGGAGATTGAGTTGAGAAAGGGAGGAGACTCCTGAAACGTTCTCCAGCGGCTCGCACGCCAGCGAGCTTGTCTTCACCCCTCAGAATCAGCCGTCATGCGGCCAGGAACATACCGTCCTACAGACAGCAAGCTCCGGATGGATAGTTCTGAAGACACCATATGATGGATCTCTGGACACTTTCTATGCACTGGGTGAATATGTTCCATTTCTCACAACATTGTTGTATTGAATGAAAATTGAGATAAAAAGGAACTTTTAAGTGCAATTCCCGGCTATATGTCTTTTTTGTGATTAATACATTTGCCAAACACCACCAAGATTGGTAAATTCGCCACTGGCGCCCTGTGCTCTTCACAGATGAAAGCAGGTTCACACTGAGAGTGACAGACGTGACAGAGTCTGGAGACACTGTGGAAAACTTTCAGCTGCCTGCAAAATCCTCCAGCATGACCGGTTTGGCGGTGGGTCAGTAATGGTGTGGGGTGGCATTTCTTTGTGGGGCCGCACAGGCCTTCATATGCTTGCCAGAGGTAGCCTGACTGCCATTAGGTACCGAGATGAGATCCTCAGACCCCTTGTGAGACCATATGCTGGTGGGGTTGGCCCTGGGTTCCTCCTAATGCAAGAGGAGGAACCAAGGGCCACTCCTCATGTGGCTGGAGTGTGTCAGCAGTTCCTCAAGAGGAAGGCATTGATGCTATGGATTGGCCCGCCCGTTCCCCAGACCTGAATCCGATTGAGCACATCTGGGACATCATGTCTCGCTCCATCCACCAACACCATATTGCACCACAGACTGTCCAGGAGTTGGCAGATGCTTTAGTCCAGGTCTGAGAGGACATCCCTCAGGAGACCATCCACCACCTCATCAGGAGCATGCCCAGGCTTTGTAGGGAGGTCATACGGGCACGTGGAGGCCACACACACTACTGAGCCTCATTATGACTTGTTTTAAGGACATTACATAAAGTTGGATCATCCTGTAGTGTGGTTTTCCACTGTGATTTTGAGTGTGACTCCATATCCAGACCTCCATGGGTTGATAAATTTGATTTCCATTGATAATTTTTGTGTGATTTTGTTGTCAGCACATTCAACTATGTAAAGACGAAAGTATTTCATACGCTTAGTTCATTCATTCAGATCTAGGATGTGTTATCTTAGTGTTCCCTTTATTTTTTTGAGCAGTGTACATTTTTAGGCTAAGGGAATGCCCAAAGAGTGTAACCGAGTGAGGTATGAGGTGGGGGGGTCGCCTAAGGAGCAGCAATTCAGATTTATGGGCATTCATTGTCTTGATTCGGCTTACGGGTTGTGGATCCGCTGTGTCAGCGAGGGATTGGCGTGGACCGTGCTAGTGGACCGGTTCTAAGAGGCTACTGGTATTCACCAGAGCCCGCCGCAAAGCGGGATGGTCTTGCTGCGGCAGTAGCAACCAGGTCGTATCCACTAGCAACGGCTCAACCTCGCTGACTGCTGAGAAGGCGTGGGACAGAAGGACTAGGCAGAGGAAGGTCAGACGTAGCAGAAGGTCGGGGGCAGGCGGCAAGGTTCGTAGTCAGGATGGATAGCAGAAGTTCAGGTACACAGGCTTTGGACACACTAAACGCTTTCACTGGCACAAGGCAACAAGATCCGGCAAGGGAGTGCAAGGGAGGAGATCAGATATAGCCAGGGAGCAGATGGAAGCCAATTAAGCTAATTGGGCCAGGCACCAATCATTGGTGCACTGGCCCTTTAAGTCTCAGAGAGCTGGCGCGCGCGCGCCCTAGAGAGCGGAGCCGCGCGCGCCAGCACAAGACAGCAGGGGACCGGGACGGGTAAGTGACCTGGGATGCGATTCGCGAGCGGGCGCGTCACGCTGTGCGAATCGCATCCCCGACGGCCATGACAGTGCAGCGCTCCCGGTCAGCGGGACTGACCGGGGCGCTGCAGGGAGAAAGACGCCGTGAGCGCTCCGGGGAGGAGCGGGGACCCGGAGCGCTAGGCGTAACATTCATTTTATATCCAGAGTAGGATCTGAAGGAGGAAAGTATGTCCAATATGGGGGGTATGGCTGAAAACGGATCAGTAAGATATAATATGAGGTCATCTGCGAACCGGGGAGCCCGCATCTCACCCAACATCTCTCCTTTTGTTTCAGTGTTCCATTTGTAACTAAAGTTATCTCACAAGTTGTAAAGAATATCCTGAGGCTCATATCAGGGGTGCAAGCCAATAAACATAGCAATAAAACAACCTTTAGAGGCTTGGATACAGACTTTTCCTCTGCACAGGATTTATGAATTTTCCGTATTGTCCCTGTATATTATTTTATTATGAAATCTATGCCCATACGTGCATCTGCCCTGCCCCAAATAATTTGCCACCTATATCTGCCACAAATACCAATATAACCTAGAATATCACATTCAGGGCCGATACAGTGGTCACATGTCAGCACTGCACAGGCACTATGCAGAGTATAATCCCACTGTGGGCCTTATTTATGATCACAGTACAGTTACATCCAGTGTTTCACATGATATGTCTTCTTCAGACTGCCATGACATATTTTCCGAGACACAATTTACTGCCATTTTAGTGCTGTGCTGCCCTTACAAACATAGTCGCTCCTTAGTGCTCCCCAGAGTAGTAGTTCCTTCTTTTTGCCCTACACAGAAATACTGATTTTCCTAATCCATGTTATGTTTCCTGAAGAATAAAACAAAGATTTTTTTACATTAAGCTTGTTCCTCTGACTCACATATCAATGTTTCAGTAATAAAACTCATAATCTTGCAGAATAAAGTTATATAGCTAACAAGGCCTGGATAAAGTGAAACACTTACAGTGGGGATCAAAAGTTTTGGGCACCCCAGGTAAAAATCTGTATTAATGTGCATAAAGAAGCAAAAGAAAGATGGAAAAATCTCTAAAAGGCATCAATTAGACATTCTTATAATATGTCAACAAAAGTTAGATTTTATTTCCATCATTTACACTTTCAAAATAACAGAAAACAAAAAAAAATGGCGTCTGCAAAAGTTTGGGCACCCTGCAGAATTTATAGCATGCACTGCCCCCTTTGCAAAGCTGAGACCTGCCAGTGTTATGGATTGTTCTCAATCATCATCTGGGAAGACCAGGTGATGTCAATCTCTAAGGTTTTAAATGCCCAGACTCATCTGACCTTGCCCCAACAATCAGCACCATGGGTTCTTCTAAGCAGTTGTCTAGAAATCTGAAACTGAAAATAGTTGACGCTCACAAAGCTGGAGAAGGCTATAAGAAGATAGCAAAACGTTTTTGGATGTCAATATCCTCTGTTCGGAATGTAATTAAGAAATGGCAGTCATCAGGAACAGTGGAAGTTAAAGCAAGATCTGGAAGACCAAGAAAAATCTCAGACAGAACAGATCGCAGGATTGTGAAAAAAACTATTCAAAACCCACGCTTGACTGCACAATCCCTCCAGAAAGATCTGGCAGACACTGCAGTTGTGGTACACTATTCCACTATAAAGAGATACTTGAACAATTATGGTCTTCATGGAAAATTCATCAGAAGAAAACCTCTTCTACGTCCTCACCACAAAAATCAGCGTTTGAACTTTGCAAATGAACATATAGACAAGCCTGATGCATTTTGGAAACAAGTTCTGTGGACCGATGAGGTTAAAATTGAACTTTTTGGCCGGAATGAGCAAAGGTACGTTTGGAGAAGAAGGGGAACAGAATTTAATGAAAAGGACCTCTGTCCAACTGTTAAGCATGGGGGTGGATAAATCATGCTTTGGGGTTGCATTGCAGCCAGTGGCACAGGGAACATCTCACGAGTAGAAGGAAAAATGGATTCAATAAAATTTCAGCAAATTTTGGATGCTAACTTGATGCCATCTGTGAAAAAGCTGAAGTTACAGAGAGGATGGCTTCTACAAATGGATAATGATCCTAAACACACCTCTAAATACACGGGGGATTACATCAAGAGGCGTAAACTGAAGGTTTTGCCATGGCCTTCACAATCTCCTGACCTCAACATAATTGAAAATCTATGGATAGACCTTAAAAGAGCAGTGCGTGACAGACAGCCCAGAAATCTCAAAGAACTGGAAGACTTTTGTAAGGAAGAATGGGCAAAGATACCTCAAACAAGAATTGAAAGACTCTTGGCTGGCTACAAAAAGCATTTACAAGCTGTGATACTTGCCAAAGGGGGCAGTACAAGATATTAACTCTGCAGGGTGCCCAAACTTTAGCAGATGCCATTTTTTTGTTTTCCGTTATTTTGAAAGTGTAAATGATGGAAATAAAATCTAACTTTTGTTGAAATATTATAAGAATGTCTAATCTGTAATTTGATGTCTTTTGGAGATTTTTCCATCTTTTTCTTGGTTTCTTTATGCACATTAATACAAATTTTTACCTGGGGTGCCCAAACTTTTGATCCCCACTGGAGTTCTGAGCGCTGTGTGCACGTTGCCGGGGTCGGTCACGCCCTCTTGTGACATCAGGTCACGCCCCCTCAATGCAAGTCTATGGGAGGGGGCGTGACGGCCGTCACGTCCCCTCCCATAGACTTCCATTGAGGGGGCGTGGCCGACCCCCGCACCAAGCACAAAGCTTTCGGAACTGGCCAGTGGAGTACCCCCTTTAAATCTTTCCCTTGTCTTCCTTAGCGGCTCTAGACAAGCCACAATTGTTTGTACAATGATAACGTATACCAGTATTTTCCAAACTGTGTCTCCAGCTGTTGCAAATCTACAACTCCCAACATGCCCGGACAGCAAAATGTTGCTTTTATAGAAATGTCGTATAAAAAAAAAAATTTGGGTATTGCTCTAATCGTACCGATCAACAGAATAAAGCCATAATGTTATTTTTACTGTACGGTGAACAGTGTAAATTTAAGATGCAAAAAATGAATGACAATATCACATTTACATTTAAAAAGAGTTACAGTGGATCAACAGCGGAAGGTTTATAGAGTGAGTCTTTACACCAGTGTTTCCCAACCAGGGTGCCTCCAGATGTTGCAAAACTACAACTCCCAGCATGCCTGGACAGCCAAAGGCTGTCCAGGCATGCTGGGAGTTGTAGTTTTGCAACATCTGGAGGCACCCTGGTTGGGTTACACTGCTTTACACTCACCTTTTCATCACCTTTTCTATATGTTTTGCTGATGTATCATTTCTCTTCTACCTTTTATATTTTAACCACTGGCTTGGGTTAATGTTTATACAAATACCTAATGGAATGGAATATCTCCTAAAATACCATAAACTTCTAAGCAGTTGTATTAAAGTGGTACATTTTTTATTAACTGGTGCCAGAAAGTTAAACAGATTTGTAAATGACTTCTATAAAAAAATAAAAAATCTTTTCCCCTTCAGTACTTATCAGCAGCTGTAGGCTACAGAGGAAATTCTTTTCTTTTTTAAAATTTCTTTTTTGTCTTGTCCACAGTGCTCTCTGCTGACACCTCTGTCCATGTCAGGAACTGTCCAGAGCAGCATAGGTTTGCAATGGGGATTTTCTCCTGCTCTGGACAGTTCCTGATACGGGCATCAGGTGTCAGCAGAGAGCACTGTGACCAAGACAAAAAAGAAATTCAAAAAGAAAAGAATTTCCTCTGTAGCATACAGCTGCTAAGAAGTACTGGAAGGGTAAAGATTTTTTTAATAGAAGTCATTTACAAATCTGTTTAACTTTCTGGCACCAGTTGATTTAATAAAAAATGTTTTCCACCGGAGTACCCCTTTAATGTTCGATGCTATCTTTTCTGTTCTTTAGATCTGATTGCCCTAGATGCCCTAGAACCAGGAGGACGTTATCATTCTAGAAGTTACTGAGAACATAGACAATCTGTTTAGTTTGACAGCTATATGATCTGGTACCACTATGTAAATGAGCAGAAGGGTACATTAACCCCTTAAAGACAGGGCCTATTTTGGCCTTAAAGGGGTACTCTGGAAGAAAATTTTTTTTTCATATCAACTGGTACCAGAAAGTTATACAGATTTGTAAATTATTTCTATTTTAGAATCTTAATCCTTCCAGTACTTATCAGCTGCTGTATGCTTCAGAAGGAGTTCTGTAGTTCTTTCCATTGTGACCACAGTGCTCTCTGCTGCCACCTCTGTAAGTGTCAGGAACTGACACAAATAATAATAAACTTTTTTTTGTGTTGCCATTTTTCTTACAGTCATGACATTTTTGTTTATTGGCCGAAAAAGTTGCGTGAGAGCTTATTTTTTGCAGAACTAGATGTACTTTTTATCGGTACCAATTTTGCGACACATGGTTCCTTTTGATCACTGTATTCTGCTTTTCTGGAGGCAATTTGACCTAACTTGGCAATTATGTTTTTTTTTTTTTTTTTTACAGTGTTCACCGTGTAGGATAAATAACACTATCTAATAACAAACAATCAAGAAAACGATAGCATGCACTCACCGCTCAAACAGTGTCTAGGCGTCCGGAGGTTCGGGATCACGGGCGGCATGGAAGGAAATAGCAGAAAAGAAATAGCAGAAAAATAGCAGAAAGACTACCAGTAGTAACATATAGAAAAAATCTTGAACGCATGACACCTACAGTATTTTTCGCCATATAAGACGCACCCAATTTTAAAGGAGGAAAATCGAGAAAAAAAATTATTCTGAACCAAATACAATGTAAAGTATAGGACAGTGATCTTCAACCTGCGGACCTCCAGATGTTGCAAAACTACAACTCCCGGCATGCCCGGACAGCCGTTGGCTGTCCGGGCATGCCAGGAGTTGTAGTTTTGCAACATCTGGAGGTCCGCAGGTTGAAGACCACTGGTATAGGAGGTAATACTCACGTGTCCCTGCCGCTCCGGACCCGTCACTGCTCGTCACCGCTGCCCTGGATGTCACCCTCCATCGCTGTCGCCGCGTCCCAGGGGTGTCCCCATGGCTCCAGAACGTCTCTGCTGCCCAGTATCCATGCTCTCCATCTCTATTGGATGACGGGACGGCGTGCGCGACGACCTCATGACGCCGAAGGAGAGCGCGGGCCATGCAGGGGATCCCAGCACGGAGCAGACACCGAGGAGGCAGGTAAGGTCCCGCCCGGTGTCCTGTAAGCTGTTCGGGACACCGCGATTTCACCGCGGCGGTCCCGAACATGCCGACTGAGCAGCCGGGTAAGTGTCACTTTCGCTTTCGACGCGGCGGTCAGCTTTGATCGCCACGTCTGAAGGGTTAATACAGGGCATCACCGTGATCGGTGATGTCCTGTATTAGCCGCGGGTCCCGGTCGTTGATGGCCACAGGGACCACCGCGATAGGACAGGTTTTTAATTTGTATTTGCCGTATAAGACGCACCAACTTTTCCCCAAATAGTGCGTCTTATACGGCGAAAAATACGGTAAATATCAAGGGGGTGATAGGCAACCCGGTGGATTTTAAAATGTAATGCCCAGGGTCCCATTGGTTTCAATGACCGCACCAATATGTCCCCGTTCTTATATGCTACATAAATACCCAGCTCCGTACTATGTTAATATAGTCTTTCTCTTATCCTTATTTAGCCGTCTTGCTTCTTAGTTGTTTTTAATCTCACCTCTATTTTTCTCAGTTTTCACTACTGGATTTGCTGTGTATAATCCAAGCGTCATTGTTTATTTGTTGCCATGGTTACCTTTCTAGTCACATGACATAAAAGACGCAGCGCAATGACATAGTTGGAGAGGCCGTAAGAAGCTTGCACTGTCGCGTGAAACGACCGGCGTAGCCTCTGAGTGCTTCGGCGATTCCTTCCATGCCGCCTCGTGATCCCAGATCTCCGGTCACCTAGACACTGTTTGAGCGGTGAGTGCATACTATTGTTTTCTTTTTTGTTTGTTATTTGATACTTCAGCTGTATTGCGTGCACCCCGCTGGTGTCAATTGTTTCACTGGATCCATATACAGCTCTGTAGACGTATCCTTTGGTCCAAGTTGTGTTTATACAGGAGTGCTCTTCCCTATCTTCTTTTCTCCATTGTATAAATAACACTATCTGTTCTATAAGTCGTTACAAATGCGGCGATGCCTAAAACGTATGTTGTTTTTATGGTAATATAGGGCTCTCTTGGGAATTTTTATTTTTATTTTTTTTACACTTTATTTGTTGAAAACCATTGCATTTTGACACTTACTTTTTTTCATCCCCTTAAGGAGACTTGAAGCTGCGATCTTTGATTGCTGTTATACTAAACTGCAGTACATCTGTACTACAGCCTAGTATTAGGCTATGTTTACACGGTTGGAAAATGTGTGGAATATCTGGGCAGAAAACACGTGCGGACATTCCACACATTTGCCCAATGCTAGCACCACAGACTTCGCAGGAAAAATAGACTTGTCTATTCTTTCTGCGGTGCTGAAATCAGAATTTCCGCAGCAGAAACATCTGACACGGAAATTCTGCAGTGTGAACAATGAAGCAGAATCCCATTAAAATCAATGGGGCTCTGCTGCAGAAGTACCACCCATGTGAAGCATAGCCTAACTGTCAAATTACACTAATATTCAGCCTGTGAAACCCAGCCAAAGCAACCATCGGAACCCCGCAATTGCATCACAGGTGACAGGTATACATGTTATATAGCAGGAAGGGGTTATTGTATGCTCAGGACTGCATTTCTGAAATTGTATCTGTTGTTTCAAGTGACATTTTTAGTTCACTTATGGTGATCCAATCAGTTAAGACTATAGTTTGGCAGCAGGGATATTTATTGGGCACTTTGTATGTAGGTTCTGGAGTCTAAGGGAGATTTACCACCATGACAAATTCAATTTGTATTAGATAGAATTCAATTTATTTATTATCTCACAATTATTTTATATTTGGCACTGTTTTTTATTTACAGACCACAGGCACAGCCATGGGTACCAGATTCGCCCCCAGCTATGCAAATGTATTGCCCACTGGGAGAGGGCTACCATCGCACATAGGCTGGGGGAGAACCTGGTATCCTGGCATCGGTATATTGATGATATATTTTTTTTTAGTTTGGGACGGCACTATTTCTTCACTTCAAGAATTTATTTCTACTTTAAACACTAATACTTCTAATTTACAGTTCACTCCACATATTAGGGAACAATCAGTAACATTTTTAGATTTGCTTATTTCAGTTGAGGAGAGGGGCCTTAAATGTAACACATTTAGGAAACCTGTTTCCAAAAATGGGTTTATTTTACATAGCAGTTGCCACTTGCTGAGGTGGCCGCTCATTGTTCCGGAAAGCCAATTTCGACGTCTTAAAAGAAATTGTACAGATAGTCAGAAATTTGAAAAAGAAGCGCAGACACATACCCAACAATTTATAGATAAAGAATACCCAATTGAATTATTAAATAGATCCTTGGACAATGTCCGAAATATTGATAGAAGTACTTTTTTTTTGAACAAGAAAGATCTGTAGGAACAAGTATGAAAATACAATAGAGGATACAGCTAAGTTGATTCTGCCCTTCGATGTTCAACACAGACAAATTGAGCGTACATTACAAAAATATTGGTATCTATTGAAGCAAGACAAAATAGTAGCACATACGCTTCCAGATAAACCTCCTGTTGTCAATACCCGAGAGCAGAAGCGGACATATAGCCTGTGCAGCCGATTCAGCTGCACAGGGGCCCAGCATGTGAGGGGACCCGCCGCCCTTTCCAGGGCCGGCCCTACCATGGGACCCAGTGGGACCATTGGTCCCAGGCGGCACTTTTCAGGGGCGGCACTTTGCTGCCCCTTTTTTTTGTGCCTAGTAGGTTCATGGTAGGGCCGCCCCGGCTGCTCCGCCGCCACTGCTCACTATTCTAAAGCGGCCGTGCATAATCGTACAGTGGGCACTTTAGACAGTGTGTCTGCAGCAGGCCGACCCGGATCTGACGAGGGACGTCACGCAAGTGACGTACCTCCGCAGACCCGCGCAGGAGGACGTCAGTGACGTTACTCGTCAGGCTGCTGCCAGAGAGAAGAAGCGCTGCGCAGGCCAGGTAAGTGTGTTTATGTGTGCGTCTCTGTGTGCGTGTATCTGTGTATGTGTATGTCTGTGTGTGGGGGGGCGTTATGCTACCTAATGTGGGGAAACTGCTACCTAATGTGGGGAATATATGCTACCTAATGTGGAGAAACTGCTACCTAGTGTGGGGAATCTATGCTACCTAATGTGAGGAAACTGCTACCTAATGTAGGGAAACTATGCTACCTAATGTGGGAAAACTATGCTACTTAATGTGGGGGAACTATGCTACCTAATGTAGGGAATCTATGTTACCTAATGTAGGGAAACTGCTACCTAATGTAGGGAATCTACGCTACCTAATGTGGGGAAACTGCTACCTGATGTGGGGAATCTATGCTACCTAATGTGGGGGGGACAGAATGAGCTGCGGCATATGGACGGTTCCTAAAATGAACAGAGGTGTCAGCAGCGAGCACTGTGGTCAGACAGAAAGGAAATTCAGAAAGAAAATAATGTGGAGTATACAGCAACTGATAAGTACTGGATGGATTAAGATTTTTAAATAGAAGTAATTTACAAATCTGTTTAACTCTCTGGCACCAGTTGATTAAAAAAAAATGTTTTCCAGTGGAGTACCCCTTTAACATGTTACCTGGTGTGTAATAAAGATGTTTCTACATCAAAGTCTGTGCAAAGTTCCTGGTTGAATTACTCCTATAAAAACGACTGTGGCCTCTCCTTACACGCCTATTTAAGTAAATACTTATCCACAACAAATGAATAATTCTAGAACATGTTGTCCTCTATCTCTGTGTTGTACCGTTTCTTCTTTATTCTTATTAGGGTGCGTTCACACTAAGTAATTCCTCTTGAATTCTCCGCCCCAAATTAATTCACATCTCCTCTGCCCATTGACTTTAATGTTATTTCCGCTGTCCTGTTCACACTGCGGAAATTCTGCTAGCAGAATTCTGACCCTGAATTCCTTTCCGCTTGAAGAAAGAACATCCGCGAGCAGAATCCAATAGAATTCAATGGTAAAAAAAATTCTGCCCGACATCGTTTTCAAGCGGAATTCGAGCGGAATTCAGAAAAGTAGATTAAATAGCCTCCTCCTTCATTCCTCTTCATTTCTGCATGGAATTTCCACTTGAATTCCGCTCGAATTCCGCTTGATGGAGAAGGCAACAATTTCCTGACCAAAATTATTCCTCGTGAATTCCTCTGAATACCCCAGTGTGAACGCACCCTTAGAAACGTATGATAAAATAGTCAACAGGGAGTTACCGTCAGTGGGCGCGTCCCTACATTGTCCGAGACTATTCAATCAGACCTGACAGTATGAGACAGTGAAGAGAAATACTAATAACTTTAAAGGGGTACTCCGCCCCTGGCATCTTATCCCCTATCCAAAGGATAGGGGATAAGATGTCAGATCGCCTTGGTCCCGCTGCTGGGGACCCATGGGATCGCTGCTGCGGCACCCCGCTATCATTACTGCACAGAGCGAGTTCGATATGTGCGTAATGACGGGCGATACAGGGGCCGGAGCAGCGTGACGTCAATGCTCCGCCCCTCATGACATCACGGCCTGTCCCCTTAATGCAAGTCTATGGCAGGGGGTGTGACGACCGCCACGCCCCCTCCCATAGACTTGTATTGATGGGGGCGGGCCGTGACATCACGAGGGGCGGAGCCGTGACGTCACGATGCTCCGGCCCCTGTATTACCCGTCATTACGTGCAGAGCGATCTCGCTCTGCGCAGTAATGATAGCGGGGTGCTGCAGCAGCGATCCCCGGGGTCCCCAGCAGCGGGACCCCGGCGATCTGACATCTTATCCCCTATCCTTTGGATAGGGGATAAGAAGCCTAGGGGCGGAGTACCCCTTTAATGACTAATAATTTTTGAGGAATTTCCCCAAGTTATAATCCTACTGTCTATAGACAGGGTTTGGGATTTTAATCTTCTATATCCACTCTATTTCTAATTTTAATAGCACAATAAAGTTATGTTTTAGTGGATAAGGCTAAACATCACGTTTTCTCCCATACGGGAGCGCATACGGCAGGGGGAAGCTAAAACCTCGCACTCCCGTATGCCTTCGTATGCGCTCCCATATGTAATTCATTTCGATGAGCCCGCCGGAGTGAAACGTTCGGTCCGGTCGGCTCATTTTTGCGCCGTATGCGCTTTTACAACCGGACCTAAAACCGTGGTTGACCACAGTTTTAGGTCTGGGGAAAAAGCGCATAAGGCGCAAAAATGAGCCGACCGGACCGACTGTTTCACTCCAGGGGGCTCATCGAAATGAATTACATACGCGAGCGCATAGAAAAGCATTCGGGAGCGCGAGGTTTTAGCTCCTCCCTGCCGTATGCGCTCCCGTATGGGAGAAAACATGATGTGAACCCAGCCCTAAGGGGAAAAAAACAAAGGTATTAGTGCCCTCTGGGAACGTAGTTGTGTTGTCCCTTGACACCCCTCCCTTATCTATGGGCTATATTTTTTGGGTTGTTTCTAGACATTGAAGGGAAACGCCCCCAACCAGTTACACCCAGTTGACTATTTAAAGATGTGGAATGGTGCAAAGAAGATTGCAAAAAAATGGTCTGCGGTGGCGCTGCCTTGTAGAGATCGGAATGAAGCTTCAGTCTTATAATTGAAATCTCATTTATTGTAACATAAACTGAGATATGGACATGCAAAACGCGTTTCGAGGGTAAGTTCCCCCTTTCTCAATTGCAAGAATTACAGTATAAAGTGCATGCAGTGAGGCGCCATTTATACAAGAAAAAAGGCGCAAAAAACAAAAACTCAGTACTGCCCACAAAGGGGCGTTTCAAATAAAATTCACATTGACTGTTAAAATTGCATATGATCAATTTTCTACACATATTATACAAAGACATATATAAAAACCTATATAAAAACCAATACGGGTATAAAAAACATGTGGTTGCGCAAAATTATGTTAATATTGTATAGATTTGTAATCTTTTATGAGCGTGCAATGTATTACAGTGTATAGGTCCAGAAAACAGGGTTGGACTTTGGATTAACCAAAACAGGGTTGTAAAAGTCGCTCCTTGTATGATAAATACGCCGACCAATCACTATGAAGTACAGAGCAAGGTGGCCAATCAGAATCACTTGTATTCTGTCAATGGAAAGAGACACGAGCTGATCCGCGATCTCCTAAATGGTGCAAAATTCAAAATGGTCCAGAGAGGGGCTATTGAGCCAATCAGATTTTTGTGCCGGATTACTTGGCGCCATTGGTTCGGGCGATTGGCCTATCAGTGACAGGCCGGTATCTGTGTAGCTTTTCAATGGGTGAGTGCATAGTAATGTTGTGATGATTCCCGCTGGGAGTTTCATAAGTCCGGTGACCAATCCCTGACCTGCTCCCTGACTATTTAGTCATTCTCTAGTAAGAAAAACAGAGAAATGGCACAACACAGCGGAAAAGATTGGACATAATACATGAGTGGCGGTCCGATTTTGAGTCAAATATGCTTATACACTATGGGGGAGATTTATCAAAACCTGTCCAGAGGAAAAGTTGTTGAGTTGCCCATAGCAACCAATCAGATCGCTTCTTTCATTTTACAGAGGACTTTTTTAAAAGTGAACGTAGAGAACTGATTGGTTGCTATGGGCAACTCAGCAACTTTTCCTCTGGACAGGTTTTGATAAATCTCCCCTTATATCATTGTTTCCCAACCAGGGTGCCTACAGCTGTTGCAAAACTACAACTCCCAGCATGCCCGGACAGCCAAAGGCTGTCCGGGCATTCTGGGAGTTGTAGTTTTGCAACAGCTGGAGGCACCCTGGTTGGGAAACACTGTACTATAAGGACAGAAGTATTGGGCCCCAGATATTAATCATTGAATTCAGGTGTTTTATTCAGTCCTATTGCCACAGGTATAGAGTCCAAGCTGTCGCCTTTACAAACATATAAAGGGCGCGTTCCCACCTGGCGTATATGCAGCGTATTTGACGCTGCGCAAAATTTACGTCAGCAGCGGGAAATACGCTGCGTATCCCTTGCTCACTATACACACAGGGCTTTCCGGCGGCAGGCCTATGCGTGTAGTGAGTTTTGGAGGCGGAGCCGTGTGACGGCGTGACTGTGGCGCGCGGCTCCGCCTCCAAAACTCACTACACACATAGGCCTGCCCCAGCGGAAAGCCCTGTGTGCATAGTGAGCAAGGAATACGCAGCGTATTTCCCGCTGCTGCCGTAAATTTTGCGCAGCGGGAAATATGCTGCGTATACGCCAGGTGGGAACGCACCCAAAGGGAGATTTGTCAACAGATGTGTAAAGGAAGAGAGGAAGAGTGGTGCAGTTGCCCACAGCAACTGCACCACTCTTCCTCTACACAGCTTTTGATAAATCTCCCCCATAGAACTCAGGCTATGTTCAGACGGCGGAATTTCCACAATTTCGCATCCCGTTCAACATAGCACAAATTCCATTCTAATAGCCGAAAATTCAAGCTCCATTGACTTTAATTGGACTCTGCTACGGAATTCCGCTAAATTCCGTCGAATGCGGAAATTCGGCTGTGTGAATGAGACAATCCCATTGTACGGTGTCCATTTTAGGACATCGCCAGTCATCAGCCGCAACTCCTTCCCGCGTCAGGTGAAACACCGTCCAGCCTCCTCCCTCAGACCAATCTCCGTCGGTTATCAGCCACAACTCCCTTCTCCCTCATCCAAAACTCCGTCAACTCCGTATAGCAGAGCCGACACTGCACAGCATATAAAGCACAGTAGGAACTATGAAACTTGCACATGTACTACAGACACTACGGCGGGGGCTGGGATTTATAAAAGCTGCTCTATGTCCCGCATCAATATAGACCAACCTACAGAGGGTATAGGCCGGTCTATTGTGCGCCCAATTTATCAAAAGTCGCACGGCTCTTGATAAATTCTGTGCACAGACTTCGGGATCTATGCTTTAGACTGTATTTACTGTGTTTTTGCAACCCAGAGAAACTACCCGGACTGCCCCTCCCCCAAAGAACAGGACAAGGGGGTAGACTAACCCGACCTCTCAGCAGCAGAAGAGACCATGGCAGAAGAGTGGGTGATACCCCCCAAGCAGCACCTCCACTTCGGGGACGAGCTTGATCTTGGGCCCTGGACAGCCCACACTCTGTCACACCAGCAGTTCGGGGCCCGGAACCCCCACCAACCTACACCTCACTGAGATGCATGACAGGGCTCCCCTGCCATAGAGCCCAAATCCCCCTCTACATCACTGTCCTGGAAGCCGGAGGTGGGGCTAAGGGACCCCCCCGCATGGCTGCAGGTCATCATCCCAGCTCATAGGCAGCTGCCGGCCCCCCCTCGGAGAGGCCCCAGGAGCTCCGCTTACAGGCCTGGCCCGGGTATCATGCGCCGGACCAGCACACTCAGTCCTCCCTCCTGGGAGACGGGAACAGCTGCGGCTGCAGTCTGAGTCGGCCGGGCACGCCCCCCCCACCGTTTGAAGTTATCTCCCGGGGATGGGCTGCATCAGCAACAAGCTCCCTACCGGAAAGGAGGGCAGGGGAAGCTCCCAGCCCTGCCCTACCCCCTGCACAGCCACACCAGCATGCCAGCGTGCTGACCCCCCAGACCTCCCCAACCGCTCACTTCCAGCCTCATCAGCAGAGGTCGAGGGGCAGACACTAGGACTACGCTGGCGGCGTCTAGATTGTGGGACAGGGCTCAGACTCAGCCGGGCCAGAGGGCGGGAGCAGCGCAAACTCACCCATGACTCCTGTCACACCACTGGCCCTGCTGCCACAGGCACCGCCACCGGGGAAGGCACGATATCTCGCACTTGGTCCACCAGCCACCCGGGGAGCCTCCTCCCGCATCTGTGACAGAATCTCTACAATAGCTGCCATGAGGGAGCTGCTTCAAGCCACAGGTACAATGTTCCCTTGTGGCTTCTTTTCCGCAGACTGGTCCCCCCCTCAGTGCCCCGTTCTTAAAAATCCCCTTTATTACTCCTCCCCATTTTCTCATCATCTGAGCCCTTAACCCCTTAGATGCCGCACAGACACCCTTGTCATGTGCCCCTCCCATCCAATGCTTTCCTGTCCAGGGCTTTCTGGAAATCAGTTCCCATGCATTTCTGCAGAACTTGAGCCCTGGGATAAGAAGTTAAAGGGGTACTACCGTGGAAAACTTATTTTTTTTTAAATCAACTGGTGCCAGAAAGTTAAACAGATTTGTAAATTACTTCTATTTAAAAATCTTAATCCTTCCAGTACTTTTTAGGGGCTATATACTACAGAGGAAATGCTTATCTTTTTAGATTTCTCTGATGTCATGACCACAGTGCTCTCTGCTGACCTCTGCTGTCTTTTTTTAGGTACTGTCCGGAGCAGCATATGTTTGCTATGAGGATTTTCTCCTGTTCTGGACAGTTCTTAAAATGGACAGCAGAGGTCAGTAGAGAGCACTGTTGTCACGATGCCGGCTGGCGGGTAGTGGATCCTCTGTGCCAGAGAGGGATTGGCGTGGACCGTGCTAGTGGATCGGTTCTAAGTCACTACTGGTTTTCACCAGAGCCCGCCGCAAAGCGGGATGGTCTTGCTGCGGCGGTAGTGACCAGGTCGTATCCACTAGCAATGGCTCAACCTCTCTGGCTGCTGAAGATAGGCGCGGTACAAGGGAGTAGACAGAAGCAAGGTCGGACGTAGCAGAAGGTCGGGGCAGGCAGCAAGGATCGTAGTCAGGGGCAACGGCAGGAGGTCTGGAACACAGGCTAGGAACATACAAGGAACGCTTTCACTGGCACAATGGCAACAAGATCCGGCAGGGAAGTGCAGGGGAAGTGAGGTGATATAGGGAAGTGCACAGGTGAAGACACTAATTGGAATCACTGCGCCAATCAGCGGCGCAGTGGCCCTTTAAATCGCAAAGACCCGGCGCGCGCGCGCCCTAGGGAGCGGGGCCGCGCGCGCCGGGACAGGACCGAGGGAGAGCGAGTCAGGTACGGGAGCCGGGGTGCGCATCGCGAGCGGGCGCTACCCGCATCGCGAATCGCATCCCGGCTGGAAGCAGAATCGCAGCGCCCCGGGTCAGTGGATCTGACCGGAGCGCTGCAGCGGAGAGAGTGTAGCGAGCGCTCCGGGGAGGAGCGGGGACCCGGAGCGCTCGGCGTAACAGTACCCCCCCCCTTGGGTCTCCCCCTCTTTTTAGGGCCTGAGAACCTGAGGAGCAGACTTTTATCTAGGATGTTGTCCTCAGGTTCCCAGGATCTCTCTTCAGGACCACAACCCTCCCAGTCCACTAGAAAAAAAGTTTTCCCTCTGACCTTTTTAGAGGCTAAGATCTCTTTGACAGAGAAGATGTCCGAGGAGCCGGAAACAGGAGTGGGAGGAACAGATTTGGGAGAAAAACGGTTGAGGATGAGTGGTTTAAGAAGAGAGACGTGAAAGGCATTAGGGATACGAAGAGAAGGAGGAAGAAGAAGTTTGTAAGAGACAGGATTAATTTGACACAAAATTTTGAAAGGACCAAGATAGCGTGGGCCCAACTTGTAGCTAGGGACACGGAAGCGGACATATTTAGCGGAGAGCCATACCTTGTCTCCAGGGGAAAAAACGGGAGGAGCTCTTCTTTTCTTATCCGCGAACCTCTTCATGCGTGATGAAGCCTGTAGGAGAGAATTTTGGGTCTCTCTCCATATAATGGAAAGGTCACGAGAAATTTCATCCACAGCGGGCAGACCAGAGGGCAAGGGGGTAGGGAGGGGGGGAAGAGGGTGACGGCCGTACACCACGAAAAATGGGGATTTGGAGGAAGATTCAGAGACTCTGAAGTTATACGAGAATTCGGCCCATGGAAGGAGATCTGCCCAGTCATCCTGGCGGGAGGAAACAAAATGTCGCAAATAATCACCCAAGACTTGGTTAATTCTTTCTACTTGTCCATTGGACTGGGGATGATATGCAGAAGAAAAATTTAATTTAATCTTGAGTTGTTTACAGAGAGCCCTCCAGAATTTAGACACGAATTGGACGCCTCTATCCGAGACGATCTGCGTAGGCAATCCGTGAAGACGAAAAATGTGTACAAAAAATTGTTTAGCCAACTGAGGCGCTGAAGGAAGACCAGGAAGAGGGATGAAATGTGCCATTTTGGAGAATCGATCAACGACCACCCAAATAACAGTGTTGCCACGGGAAGGGGGTAAATCAGTAATAAAATCCATACCAATCAGAGACCAAGGCTGTTCGGGGACAGGCAGGGGATGAAGAAAACCAGCGGGCTTCTGGCGAGGAGTCTTATCCCGGGCACAGATAGTGCAGGCTCGCACAAAGTCCACAACATCCGTCTCCAGAGTCGGCCACCAATAGAAGCGGGAGATGAGTTGCACAGATTTCTTGATGCCCACATGACCAGCGAGATGGGAGGAGTGACCCCATTTGAGGATTCCGAGGCGTTGGCGTGGAGAAACAAAGGTCTTTCCTGGAGGAGTTTGCCTGATGGAGGCTGGAGAAGTGGAGATCAGGCAGTCAGGTGGAATGATGTGTTGCGGAGAGAGTTCAACTTCTGAGGCATCCGAGGAACGAGAGAGAGCATCGGCCCTAATGTTCTTATCGGCAGGACGAAAGTGAATCTCAAAATTAAATCGGGCAAAGAACAGAGACCACCGGGCCTGGCGAGGATTCAGCCGTTGGGCAGACTGGAGGTAGGAGAGGTTCTTGTGGTCGGTGTAAATAATAACTGGAAATCTTGATCCCTCCAGCAGATGCCTCCATTCCTCAAGTGCTAATTTAATGGCTAGAAGCTCTCGATCCCCGATGGAGTAGTTCCTCTCCGCCGGAGAGAAGGTCCTAGAAAAAAAACCACAAGTGACAGCATGCCCGGAAGAATTTTTTTGTAAAAGAACAGCTCCAGCTCCCACTGAGGAGGCATCAACCTCCAATAGGAAGGGTTTGGAAGGGTCAGGTCTGGAGAGCACGGGAGCCGAAGAAAAGGCAGACTTGAGTCGTTTAAAGGCGTCTTCCGCTTGAGGAGGCCACGACTTGGGATCGGCATTTTTTTTGGTTAAAGCCACGATAGGAGCCACAACGGTAGAAAAATGTGGAATAAATTGCCTGTAATAATTGGCGAACCCCAAAAAGCGTTGGATAGCACGGAGTCCGGAGGGGCGTGGCCAATCTAAGACGGCAGAGAGTTTGTCTGGATCCATTTGTAGTCCCTGGCCAGAGACCAAATATCCTAGAAAAGGAAGAGATTGGCATTCAAACAGACATTTCTCAATTTTGGCATAGAGTTGATTGTCACGAAGTCTCTGAAGAACCATACGGACATGCTGGCGGTGTTCTTCTAGATTGGCAGAGAAAATTAGGATATCGTCCAGATATACAACAACACAGGAGTATAGCAGATCACGAAAAATTTCATTGACAAAGTCTTGGAAGACAGCAGGGGCGTTGCACAGGCCAAAGGGCATGACCAGATACTCAAAGTGTCCATCTCTGGTGTTAAACGCCGTTTTCCACTCATCCCCCTCTCTGATGCGGATGAGGTTATAGGCGCCTCTTAAGTCCAATTTAGTAAAGATGTGGGCACCTTGGAGGCGATCAAAGAGTTCAGAGATGAGGGGTAGGGGGTAGCGGTTCTTAACCGTGATTTTATTAAGACCGCGGTAGTCAATGCAAGGACGTAGGGAGCCATCTTTTTTGGACACAAAGAAAAATCCAGCTCCGGCAGGAGAGGAGGATTTACGGATAAAGCCCTTTTTTAAATTTTCCTGGACATACTCAGACATGGCAAGAGTCTCTGGGGCAGAGAGAGGATAAATTCTGCCCCGGGGTGGAGTAGTACCCGGGAGGAGGTCGATAGGGCAATCATAAGGCCTGTGAGGAGGTAGAGTCTCAGCTTGTTTTTTGCAGAAAACATCCGCGAAGTCCATATAGGCCTTAGGGAGACCGGTTACTGAGGGAACCACAGAGTCACGGCAAGGGTTACTGGGAACCGGTCTTAGACAGTCCTTGGAACAAGAGGGCCCCCAACTCTTGATCTCCCCAGTGGACCAATCCAGGGTTGGGGAATGGAGTTGAAGCCAGGGAAGTCCAAGGAGAATTTCCGAGGTGCAATTGGGGAGGACCAAAAGTTCAATCCTCTCGTGATGAGATCCGATGCTCATTAGAAGGGGCTCCGTGCGGAAGCGTATGGTACAGTCCAATCTTTCATTGTTTACACAATTGATGTAAAGGGGTCTGGCGAGACTGGTCACTGGGATGTTGAACCTGTTGACGAGAGAGGCCAAAATAAAATTTCCTGCAGATCCAGAGTCCAAGAAGGCCACGGTAGAGAAGGAGAAGGCAGAGGCAGACATCCGCACAGGCACAGTAAGACGTGGAGAAGCAGAGTAGACATCAAGGACTGTCTCACCTTTGTGCGGAGTCAGCGTACGTCTTTCCAGGCGGGGAGGACGGATAGGACAATCCCTCAGGAAGTGTTCGGTACTAGCACAGTACAGGCAGAGGTTCTCCATGCGGCGTCGTGTCCTCTCTTGAGGTGTCAGGCGAGACCGGTCGACCTGCATAGCCTCCACGGCGGGAGGCACAGGAACAGATTGCAGGGGACCAGAGGAGAGAGGAGCCGAGGAGAAGAAACGCCTCGTGCGAACAGAGTCCATATCTTGGCGGAGCTCCTGACGCCTTTCGGAAAAACGCATGTCAATGCGAGTGGCTAGGTGAATAAGTTCATGTAGATTAGCAGGAATTTCTCGTGCGGCCAGAACATCTTTAATGTTGCTGGATAGGCCTTTTTTAAAGGTCGCGCAGAGGGCCTCATTATTCCAGGACAATTCTGAAGCAAGAGTACGGAATTGTACGGCATACTCGCCAACGGAAGAATTACCCTGGACCAGGTTCAACAGGGCAGTCTCAGCAGAAGAGGCTCGGGCAGGTTCCTCAAAGACACTTCGGATTTCCGAGAAGAAGGAGTGTACAGAGGCAGTGACGGGGTCATTGCGGTCCCAGAGCGGTGTGGCCCATGACAGGGCTTTTCCGGACAGAAGGCTGACTACGAAAGCCACCTTAGACCTTTCAGTGGGAAACAGGTCCGACATCATCTCCAGATGCAGGGAACATTGGGAAAGAAAGCCACGGCAAAACTTAGAGTCCCCATCAAATTTATCCGGCAAGGATAGGCGTAGCCCAGGAGCGGCCACTCGCTGCGGAGGAGGTGCAGGAGCTGGCGGAGGAGATGACTGCTGAAGCTGTGGTAGTAACTGTTGTAGCATAACGGTCAGTTGAGACAGCTGTTGGCCTTGTTGCGCTATCTGTTGTGACTGCTGGGCGACCACCGTGGTGAGGTCAGCGACAACTGGCAGAGGAACTTCAGCGGGATCCATGGCCGGATCTACTGTCACGATGCCGGCTGGCGGGTAGTGGATCCTCTGTGCCAGAGAGGGATTGGCGTGGACCGTGCTAGTGGATCGGTTCTAAGTCACTACTGGTTTTCACCAGAGCCCGCCGCAAAGCGGGATGGTCTTGCTGCGGCGGTAGTGACCAGGTCGTATCCACTAGCAACGGCTCAACCTCTCTGGCTGCTGAAGATAGGCGCGGTACAAGGGAGTAGACAGAAGCAAGGTCGGACGTAGCAGAAGGTCGGGGCAGGCAGCAAGGATCGTAGTCAGGGGCAACGGCAGGAGGTCTGGAACACAGGCTAGGAACATACAAGGAACGCTTTCACTGGCACAATGGCAACAAGATCCGGCAGGGAAGTGCAGGGGAAGTGAGGTGATATAGGGAAGTGCACAGGTGAAGACACTAATTGGAATCACTGCGCCAATCAGCGGCGCAGTGGCCCTTTAAATCGCAAAGACCCGGCGCGCGCGCGCCCTAGGGAGCGGGGCCGCGCGCGCCGGGACAGGACCGAGGGAGAGCGAGTCAGGTACGGGAGCCGGGGTGCGCATCGCGAGCGGGCGCTACCCGCATCGCGAATCGCATCCCGGCTGGAAGCAGAATCGCAGCGCCCCGGGTCAGTGGATCTGACCGGAGCGCTGCAGCGGAGAGAGTGTAGCGAGCGCTCCGGGGAGGAGCGGGGACCCGGAGCGCTCGGCGTAACAACTGTGGACATGACATCAGAGAAATCTAAAAAGATAAGCATTTCCTCTGTAGTATATAGCACCTAAAAAGTACTGGAAGGATTAAGATTTTTAAATAGAAGTAATTTACAAGTCTGATTAACTTTCTGGCACCAGTTAATTAAAAAAAAAAAAGAAAGTTTTCCACAGTAGTACCCCTTTAAGTCCCGGAGTTCCCCTTTAAGGGGATTTTGTGGACTTTTAGATCTACAGCATTTATTTTCTTCATTTGTTAAGAATTTGCAGCATATGACATAAAGGAGAAGAGATTCAGAGATGAAGCACCGCATTCAGATCTAGCCTTTCAGATCTGTCTGGAGGTGTGGTGCAGTATTACAGGAGAATTATAAAATATTAGTGGTGAAAGAGTATTAAACGGGGAGGCGTGGTCTGGCCGCTGGAGGTGATGGCCGCCTAAACACACAGCTCCGCAGCCATTTCTCAGATTAGTGCCTCTATACCCTGCCAGTGACTCTGTGAGTGACTTGTTTGTACTTGGGAAGTACCATGGCATCATCGGGCAGGAAGAGAGCTAGTAAGCTGGGGGACAACAGGACCTTAATGCAATTTTTCAGCCCGGGGTCCCAGACGGCGCGCGTGAGCAAAGATGGCGCCGCCTCATTCCTGATTCAACGTTCCGCTGCTAGCCCTATCTCTCACCGCTCCACTGCCTCGGGACCTCCGATCCTTGCTGCCGATCATTCGGAGCCCTCACAACATCGCTCCAGAGCGGGTGCAGCCTGTTACTTACCTGCAGACTGGGCCTCCCCGGACCGCGACACCGCGTCCCACATGGAGCCTGATGAGGATGCAGACGATACTATCCTGTTGCCGCCGGGCGAGATCACCGGGCTTCTGGGTGAGTGCACTGAACTATCGCACTGCTGCTCTGCCTCATCTCCCCATACCAGCCCCGTAAAACAAAGACCGAGACTACCTGAAGAAGTGACTGATTCCTGGGATGCGGATCCTGTTGGGGCTGGAGGAGATGGGGTTGAAGAACGCGACCTGTTTGTCTCTTACCAGACCCCTGACAAGGCTGTGTCAGAGACAGCATTGAAAGACATGCTCCTGCTGCTCCATTCTTCATTGCATAAAGACTTTTCCACATTGCTGTATCCTGTTTGGTCCTCTGTTGGGGCCCTGGGGAAAAAGGTCCATCATATAGAGTCTAAGATGGCCTCCTTTGCTGCCTCCCATAACAGCCTTGTTGATGCTCACAATGCTCTGGAGGACAGAGTCTCCGCTATACAAGACAAGATGGTGGACTCTGAAGACCGCAACAGGAGAAATAATATAAAATTCTGAGGCATTCCAGAGGCAATCCCTAATTCGCAGCTGCTGAAATATGTGAGGGAACTGACTAAACACTTGTATAGAATTGATCGTGCCCACAGGGTAGCGAAACCCAAATCTGTACCTGACACTCTCCCCAGAGATGTACTGGCTAGGTACACTTTCTACAAGACAAAAGATCTGTTACTTCAGTTTTTGAGGCAACGTAAATCTCTGCCGGCCCCTTATGAGGACATTCCACTCTATGTCGGTTTATCGGCTGCGACTCTCCAGGCTAGGAGAGCCTTCCATCCTGTGACTCAGGAACTGAGACGTAATGGCATTCCCTACCACTGGGGATTCCCCACAAAATTACTGGTGACTTATCGCAACAAGCTGCATGTTCTTTCTTCAGTTCCAGATGGCCTAACCGTGCTACAAGGCACTCACCTGCTGGACGTAGAAGCCCGTCTGATCGTCCGCTGGATTCAGGCTCCCCGGCACCGACTTGACTCCGGTTGTTTTCATCTTTGAAAATATATTTAAAAAAATAGCCAATGACACCCATGTGGCCTTTCTTGAGAAAGTCCTCACTGTGACACTGAATACTTTACTTTGAACACCACTGCAGATGATAGTCCTATGACTGTCTGGTTGGCACACAAGGCGGTGGTGAGAGGACCTTAAATACAACTGGGAGCTACCCTGAAAAAGCGCAAAACGCTGGCTCTCACGGAGTCCCTTAATAAAGTAGCCGCCTTGGAGGCCATTCAGAAGAGTCGTTTCTCACCTGACACAGACAAACATCTTCGCTTAGAAAGACTGCATTTGAGACGGTTGTTGTTGCAAGACTACGAGAAATCCCTCAGAAGGTCTAAGTTGTCATATTATCTCCACGATAATAGAGTAAGCTCACTCCTCGCTAGGAAATTGAAACCCCCTTACTATAGACAACGCATTTCCCTTCTGCATCACCTACGGACTGCCCAGCCCCAGAGAACGCCCCGCCAGATAACGGAAGCGTTCAAAGAGTACTATGCTGACTTGTATAATCTACATAGAGACCCTTTGTGTCCCCAGCCGTCCCAAGAGACCATTGATGCCTTTCTTTCTTTTCTTAACCTTCCGAAACTCTCCTCCTCCGCTTTTTCCGCTCTTAACGCTCCGATTTGGTCGCTGCTCTGCCTAATAAGAAGGCCCCTGGACCAGACGGTCTCCCTGCGGAATATTATAAGCGCTTTTTTCAGATATTATCCTCACACTATCGTCCTATCTCCCTGCTTAATTGTGATGCTAAGCTTTATGCTAAGACTCTTACCCTGCGCTTGCAATCATACTTGCCATCGTTGCTGAGTAGAGATCAGGTGGGCTTTACATTAGGTCGGCAGGCCACGTATAATACTAGGAGAGTGATTTCCTTATTGCAGCACTGTGAGAGTAGACGGGTCCCCGCAATCTTTCTGACTCTGGATGCTGAAAAGGCGTTCGACAGAGTGAGTTGGCCCTACGCTTTTTCGGCCTTGCGAGCCTTTGGCTTTGACAGCCCGATTGCCCGACAGCAATACAAGCACTCTATTCGAACCCGGTTGCGAAAGTCTTTACTAATGGTGCATTGTCGGGCAGACTCGCTCTGTCGAATGGCACCAGACAGGGTTGTCCCCTTTCACCCTTGACCTTTTTACTTACAATAGAACCCTTAGCCCAAGCAATTCGTCTGCGGCACGGCATATCTGGCATCTCCATTGGGGGAAGAGAACATAAATTGGCCCTTTTTGCTGATGATATTATCCTTACCCTGACCAACCCTTTAGTTTCTCTTGGCTCCCTCTTCTCTCTTCTCGAATTCCTTCAGTCGTGTTTCTTACTATAAATGAAATGTTACAAAATCTCAGGCTTTACCGGTGGGGATCTCTCCCTCAGAGCTGGACTCCTTGGGGCCCAATTTCCCCTTGGACTGGCAGCAGCAATCAATCTCCTACCTTGGTATTCAGCTTACCTATCCTTCCTCCTCTCTTTCTCAATCAAATTTTCTGCCGCTTTTAACCACGCTCTCTACTTCCCTTTCTGCTTTTGAGAAACAGATGCTCTCTTGGTTTGGAAGGCTGGCGGCATTTAAGATGTTATTGCTACCGAAGCTACTTTATCTCTTTAGAACCCTGCCCATTGGCATACCTGCCTCATTCTTTAAAGTGGCTGACTCACTGATGGATACCTTCATTTGGAATAACAAGAAACCATGAGTCTCCAGGAGAGTGATGACTAGGAGTAGGGGGGGCCGGAGGGCTAGGGAGACCTAGTGCAGAAGATTATTACAGGGCGGCCATCTTGGACCAGATGAGACATTGGTGGTCGGAGTACTCCAGTAAATTATGGGTGGCCCTGGAATCTAGCTATAGCGCTGACTGTTCCTTGAAGGCTGGGATGTTGGCACCTCTCGCGGGTAAAAAATTATCTCCAACCTCTCTATCCGCTATCAATGTTATACATAACATATGGCAGATTAGCCTTAAACGATTTACGAGACTAATTAAGTGCTCTCCGAGACATATCCCACTTGAACTTTTATCTCTATCTATCCCGGACATTGACCTCTCAGCTTGGGTGGCTGCTGGAATTTCTACGGTGGGTGACCTGTTAGACAACGCAGGGACGGTTCATTTCCCGTATCTTAGGGACAGGTATAACTTGCCCCATAGGGAATTCTATAAAAGCCTACAGATGAGAAGTCTCATGCAAAAGGGATGGTTGGAATCTTTCAAATTGCCTCCAAGATTGTTGGGTACTTTTTCTTTGACGAACTCCTCAACGGGGGCATATCGTTATTTTATGACCTCCTTGACGATAAGTCTGCATTAGTACCGACTCCCTACATGGAGAGGTGGGAGAGGGACCTTCAGATTGAGATTACCTCTGAACAATGGAAGGACTCCTTTCGACTCATAAGGGAGACGTTTAGGTGTGCAAATCCCCAAGAGCTGATTACCAAGACCGTGCACAGGGGGTATTTTACCCCTCATAGACTCCGATGTGCTGGAGGAGCTGTGGCCACAGAGGTACGTTGCTACATATTCTGTGGACCTGTCCGATGTTGCAGGAGATGTGGAGGGGAATTGAATTAGTCATTTCTAGATTACTGGGGAGGTGATTTACCTTGACTCCGGTCTTGGCTTTATTTTTAATAGGCTTCGCTGACTATCCTTTCGAGTCCAGGACAGTTATTGCGCATATTCTTATGACCACTAAATTGTGTATCACTAGAAAATGGAAATCTTTGGTGGTTCCAACCCTATCAGAGATTCTGTCCCAGGTGAATCTGTTGTGCGACTATGAGAGAGTATTCGCCCTGTCCAATCATGGTGAGGCCAGATTTAGAAAGCGGTGGGAGTTGTGGACTGGTAGTGTTCACTATGCCTCACTTGAGCCTGTCACTCACTCACTGGGAACATAGGACTGGTTTAGCCTGTTTTCACCTTTGCTGGCTTGTCCTTTGTCCTCTCCCCCCTTCACTTCCTTCTCTTTCCCCCATTCCTGTCTTTCCTCTCTTGTTTTTTTTTCTATACTCAGTTTCTGGAGAGCACACTCACATACTTTCACACTAGATCTTAACCTTGCAGGTTTCATTTTTGGTTTCTTTTTGACATTTCTGTGGTTTTTGATTGTATTTGCTTGTTACTCCTAATTTGTACCCATTTGCTGTATGGGGACTACTTGTACCATTATTGCCTTTTTCTCTCATTGTGCCCCTGCGTGGCCCCTCCCCCCCCCCCTGACCCTAACCATCGGGTCTGTTCCTTTTCCAATACTCTGTTACTATTGTTTGATACTTACCTGTATCTGTTTAATTTGAAAAATTCAATAAAACGTTTGAAATAAAAAATAAAAAAATAATATTAAACGGATATCTGGTTACAGTATGATTGCCAATATACTTACATGTAGCTCCTATATGATAGTGGTTTTCAAATAAGTTTACAGTGCAATGGGAAATCCTGATACCCTCTCATTGGAAATCCATCAATGGAAGCTGGGAAGAGACAGAGGGGCTTCTGTTGCTCTAACACAATTCAGTAGCAGTTTTGCAGCAGATACAATTATAATACATTGGCTATGTTCACACCCCAGAATGTCCTCACGTAAAATCTCCTGCGGCTCCAGCATGACATGCCGGCGCTAGGACAGCACAGGAATGCGCCCACTCATAGACAATAATACATTCCGTGCGGAGTCCACAGAAAGAATGGACATGGTTCATTCTTCCTGCGAACACTGGAATCCAAATGTTTCTGGCGTGGAAAGTCTGCCGTGTCCATAGTGCAGCAGAATCCCACTAAAATCATTGAAATGCTGCTGCAGAATTCTGCACATAAATTCTAGTGTGTGAACATAGCCTCACTATTGTCAGCCCATTTTGGACTTAAAGGAGTACTCTGGTGGAAAAATGTTTTTTTCAAATCAACTGGCTTCAGAAAGTTAAACAGATTTGTAAATTACTTCTATTAAAACATCTTAATCCTTCCAGTACTTATCAGCTGCTGTATACTCCAGAGGAAGTTGTGCAGTTCTTTTCTGTCTGACCACAGTGCTCTTTATCGACACATCTGTCCATGTCAGGAACTGTACAGAGCAGGAGAGGTTTGCTATGGGGATTTGCTCCTACTCTGGACAGTTCCTGACATGGACAGAGGTGTCAGCAGAGAGTACTGGTCAGACTGGAAAGAACTACACAACTTCCTCCGGAGCATACAGCAGCAGATAAGTACTGGAAGGATTAAGATTTTTTTTTATAGAACTAATTTACAAATTAAAGGGGTTCTTCTCCACTGCCCTGCCTTCCGGAGCTCCGCTCGCAGCGTCCGGAAGTTTATTACTCCAAACGCTGTGTGCGGGCTTCCGTGTTCGAGGCCGCCCCCTCGTGATGTCACGCCCGCCCCTCGTGACGTCACGCCCACCCCCTCAATGAAAGTCTATGGGAAGGGGGCGCAATCGCTGTCACGCCCCCTTCCCATAGACTTTCATTGAGGGGGCGGGCGTGACGTCACGAGGGGACGGCCTCGAACATGGAAGCCCGCACACAGCGTTTGGAGTAATAAACTTCCGGACGCTGTGAGCGGAGGTCAGGAAGGCAGGGCAGTGGAGAACCCCTTTAACTTTCTAGCACCAGTTGATTTAAAAAACAAAAATTTCCACCGGAGTACCTCTTTCAGAACACAGTCAATTTCATTTTTGCATTTTCACTTTTTCCTCCTCGTCTTCTAAGCAGCATAACTTTTCCATTTTTCCATCTACAGACTCATATAAGGGATTGTTTTTTGCAGAATCGATTGTCCTTCGTAATCACACCTGTCATTTTATCATAAAATGTATGGAACAACCAAAAAAATATAATCCATAAAGTGTTTCCATAGCCCTTGCTGCACTTAAATGGCTGCCCGTTCGCTCCTGTAACAACCCCCCATCATGAATACTGTGGCCTTGAGTTACATCACTGTAAGGGTCTATTCACACGTACAGTGTTCTGCGCAGATTTGATGCGCAGGATTTCAAGCTGTGCTCAGTCATTCAGTTTACATTGAAATCTGCAGCAGAAAATCCTGCGCATCAAATCTGCGCTAGATACTGTACGTGTGAATAGACCCTAAAGGGGCAGCTCAGTATTCATGAGGAAGTGTTGTTAGAGGAGCGGGCAGGAATAGTGGGGGGTTTACATATCAATAAAATGGAATGACAAAGACACGAAACACAGGAAAGCCTAATAAAAAAATTATAATTACCGTATTTTTCGCCGTATAAGACGCACTTTTTCTTCCCCAAAACTGGGGGGAAAAAGTCGGTGCGTCTTATACGGCGAATACACCCCTATCACGGCGGTCCCTGCGGCCATCAACGGCCGGGACCCGCGGCTAATACAGGACATCACCGATCGCAGTGATGCCCTATATTAACCATTCAGACGCGGCGATCAAAGCTGACCGCCGCGTCTGAAGGGAAAGGGACACCAACCCGGCTGTTCAGTCGGGCTGTTCGGGACCGCCGCAGTCCCTAACAGCCCGACTGAATAGCCGGGTTAGTGCTTACAGGACACCGGGAGGGACCTTACCTGCCTCCTCGGTGTCTTCTCCGTTCAGGGATCCCCTGTATGGCCGGCGCTCTCCTTCCTTGTCATCACGTTGTCGCGTACGTGCGTTGGCGTGCGTAACGACGTGATGGCGGCGACGGAGAGCGAGGATACCCGGCCGGCAGCAGAGACGTTCCAGAGCGACGGGGACACAGCGACAACGATGGAGCGACATCCAGGGCAGCGGTAACGGGTCCGGAGCAGCGGGGACACGTGAGTATTAGCTCCTCCTGCAGTGGTCTTCAATCTGCAGACCTCCAGATGTTGCAAAACTACAACTCCCAGCATGCCCGGACAGCATGCTGGGAGTTGTAGTTTTGCAACATCTGGAGGTCCGCAGGTTGAAGACCACTATTGGGTTCAAAATCTTTATTTTTTTTGATTTTGCCCCTAAAAATTGAGTGTGTCTTATACGCCGGTGCATCCTATAGGACGAAAAATACGGTAATAATTCTCAGTGTAAACTCCCATTAGCCTCTACCAGCAGGTTAGGATGCTCTTTAATATGACATCACACTGAATATCACAGCATACATTGGAGGTATATATCAGGAGACTCCCCCATGTATATCAGGAGACTCCCCCATGTATACTTATAACAGAAGCCATTTAAGACATCAATCATATCATGATAAAAAAAATTTGACTGTGTGGTATACGTTTTGTTTTTTAGTTCAGTGAAGCATACGCTTATTTTACAAGACTGAAAAACGTGGCTGTCTGTGTATACGTGATGCTTTTATCATTCAGCATTGCCCAGTTTTCCTACTTAAACTTTGTGGGAGAGGAAAAGCAACAGAAAAATATATACATATACACATAAATAGTTTTCTGGAATACAGTAGTGCCCATTATCCTAACTGGCTGAAATGCGTTCCTTATGGGCAATACCTCAGAATACGCACAAATTGCACATTGGATCCAGATTTTTCTATCCAGGCGGTCATTTTGAGGAAAGGCTTTTCAACCAAGGGCTATCCGGAGAGGTTACTATAATTGTGGGGCAAAGGAAATAAAAATGATTCTTAAACGTAACTGGCATATTATTCGGAGCTAATTCTGTTTGGCGTCCAGGCTGGGCTACACTATATCTTCAATAAAGAAGATTTTCTACTGTACCGGTGAGTGCTGCCATCTTCTTCTACAATATTGGATTATTATGTCATTTTGTAACTTTTGGAGCTTCCGATTCTATGCAGTGCACTTTTCGGTAAAATTGACACCATACCATTATTCTGTAGGTCCATACGGTTACAAGGATACCTAATTTATATAGGTTTTATTTTAGTACTTTAAAAAAATCATAACTACATGCACCAAAATTAGAAGCTGTCAGAGACCATGCCGGGTGTTTGTGGTAATGTTATGGGGTGCAGGTGATTGACATCCTCAGGAGCTTTGCTCGGTCCCTTAATGACTGCCCCTAATATCGAGTCCTTTAGGTATTGACTTGCCACCCCACTAGACGCTTTCAGAGTTCCTCTTGCTACCTCGCCCGTTCGTGGACCATATTTTTATCTATTTTTGTGTCCTGTAGATGTTGTAACAGTGGGATCCCCTCATTCCCGATGAATTCTCGTTGTTACAAGGATATCAATATGAATTGCCACTAAAAATGCCACTAGAAATGCCACTAAATTGCATAGATGTTCTCTTCCCTCTATGTTTCTCTCGGTATACCTGTTTTTCTCTGCCCCTCACTCTCTACCTCCGCACCCTTTTCCGATCACTCTTTTCTTTCCACTCTCACTCTTACCCTCTCTCTTTACTGTCCTCCTCCCCTCGGCTTTACTCCTTTCCCATTTCTGTTACTCCTCCCTTCCACCTCCGCCGCCCCCCATCGCTTTGTTATTCTCCCCGTTGCTCTGTCTTTCCTAAGTCTTCTCCCTCTTTCCCCTTCTTCCCCCCCCTCCTTTCCTCCTCCACATTCACCCCGACTACTTCTACTTCTGCCCCTCCTGCCCACTCAGCCTGGCTATCCTCTTCCTTCTCTGATCTGGCTAATCCTCTTGTTCTTTGAAGAAGTGCCTCCAGATTCTAGCTGTACTCTCTGCTACACTAACATACTTCTGTTCCTGACTCTTTCTGTTCTCATGTACTTAGTCTTATTTTCATTGTCTTGTTGTTCATTACATTATTTCTTTATTTGCTCAACCCTACCAGCCCTGTAGGAGGGTGTTCAGAGTGTGTTCCGCGGGCTGAGATTTCTAAATATCTCACTTTCTAAATCCCTGGAGTCTAAAGTATCCTCTGCCGTTCCTTTGGGCTGCCCACTCCTTGAAATATCTTGGGGTACACATACCGAAATCTATTACTGATATCTTTGAGCTCAATTATAAGCCCCTACTGAAAACGATATCCACTATGTTGAGGGAATATAACTTACCTGTGATTTCCTGGCTAGGTAGGAAGAATGTCCTCAACTGTTATGTTCTCCCAAAACTTATGTACACCCTACGCATGTTGCCAATCTCACTCCCCCAATCCTTCTTTAAGCATGTTAGAGTTATTTTCTCCAGATATGTATAGAAAGGACAGAAGCCTAGACTCGCACATAGCCTTCTGACTAGGAAACCTAAGGAGGGGGGGGGGGGGGGGGGGATAGGCCTACCAGATGTCAGAGAACTCTATAGAGCTGTTCAGCTTCAGAGATGGCTGGACCTGGTTTCCCCGTCCAGAGAATTAATGCCAGTTTTACACAGGGAGGATGGGACCTTGGAACAAGATCTTTTACATGATCTTTGGCTTCCCCGTAAAGTGAGATACCTGCCTAGTTCTCCTAATCTGCTCTTCCTTGGACTCATGTCTACTTGGTCTGACCTCTCTCCAAGCCTTGCTCCAGCTATTTCTCCCTTATTACCCGCTAGTCTAGTGGCAGCAGCTGTGGGGAGGAGATCCCCAGTTTATGGACCTATGTGGAATAGGCTCAGTAAAATTACGGTATCACAGTTGTTCGGGGATGGAGGAGCACCAACAGCTAACACACTTCGAGACCTGTTGCCCCATCAACGGTAATCTTTTTTGCATGTCGCTAACTTTGTTTCATTCTGTTCAGATCTCTGGCGCTAATTTGGCCCACTGAGAGATCTAAACTAATTTGAGAATCTGATCCTTGACTCTCGTCCCAAACAGAGACGGTTATCTAAATGCTCTACCCTCTTACGTTCTAAGATGACTAGCACTGCACCCCATTTTGTAGCCTCATGGGTGGCAGAACTGGGTTTATCCTTGTCCACTGCTGATATCGACCTCATACTTAGTCACTCTCAGGGATTGTCGAGGTGTGTGAGATTACAAGAATCACACTACAAACTAGTCTCTAGGTGGTACAAGACCCCGCAGTTTTTGTACACACAGAAGTTGGCTGAGTCAGATCTATGTTGGCGCTGTCAAAGGCACAAGGGTACTCATGCACACATATGGTGGACTTGACCTGTAATACAACAATACTGGAACGCTGTTAATCGCATAGAGGTAATGGGTGCTTTGGTTCCACTGTCGCCTGCGGCAGTTCTGCTAAGCATGCCTTGCCTGGGATATTCACCTTGTAAACAGTCCCTGATATCGCACATGCTAGCTGCTGCTAAATCCATTATCCCTATACACTGGTTAAGCTCTGAATCACCCACAGTAGAGGAATGGCTCAAAAAAGTTCACCAAATATGCAGGTTCGAGGAATTGCATCATAGGGCTCTCAGATCTCATGATAAATTTGTCAAGATATGGAACCCATGGTTGCACTCCAAATACTGTAATGATCGTACCTCGTGAAATCTCAGCTGTGTTATATGTGATGTATGTGATTTATGCTACCCTTAATGCACCCAGATTTCACCCTTTTTTTCCCCCCTTCCCTCTGGACACCTCCTCCTATTCCCTGCTATTGGTCGGTCAGTTAATTTCCCCAGCTCTGGGAGGAGCAAGGCCGGCTTACCGGGCAACATCGGAGCAGTGGCCGCGGTGGCATGGAGCAGGAGGAGTGCGGCCAGAAGGTGCTGTGGTGGAGGAGGCTGCAGTGAAGATTGCCGATAAGTGATCTTCACTGTGGCCTTCTAAAAAATGCTAAACTACAACTCCCAGCATGCCCAGACAGCCAAAAGCTGTCTGGGCATTTTGGGAGTTGTAATGATTTGCAACATCTGGAGGGCCACAGTTTGGACCACTGTGGTCTTCCAGATGTGGCAAAACTAAAATTTTTAGCATGCACTGACTGTTTGCAACATCTGAAGTGGCACAGTTTGGAAACTACTATACAGTGGTCTCCAAACTGCAGCCCTCCGGATGTTGCAACATTACAATTCCCAGCATGCCCAGAGTCAGGAATGCTGGGCGTGTAGTTCTGCAATATCTGGCCCTTCATATGTTGCAGAACTACAACTCCCAGCATGCCTGGACAGTCTGGGCATGCTTGGAGTTGTAGTTTTGCAAAATCTGAAGGGCCACAGTTTGGAGACCACTAATTAGTGGTCTCCAAACTGTTCTTCCCCAGTTGTTGCATAACTACAACTACAAGAATGCCCAGACTGTCAAAAAATATTTTTATGTCCCAATTTAACAAAAGTTCGTCAATCACCTGTGGGGCGTTAAGGCTCACTGTACCCTTTGTTACATTCCTTGAGGGGTGTAGTTTCCAAAATAGTATGCCATGAGTTTTTTTTACTGTTCTGGCATCATAGGGCCTTCCTAAATGGGACAAGCCCCCCGAAAACCATTTCAGCAAAATTCGCTCTCCAAAATCCCACCGTTGCTCCTTCCCTTCTGAGCCCTCTAGTGCACCTGCAGATCACTTTACATCCACATATGAGGTATTTCCTTACTCAAGAGAAAATTAATTACAAGTTTTGGGGGCCTTTTTACCTTTTACCCCTTGTAAAAATGAAAAAAAAATGGGGTTACAATAACATTTTAGTGTAAAAAATTGAGATTTAGATTTTTCTCCTCCATTTTGCTGCTATTCCTGTGAAACACCTAAAGGGTTAACAAACTTTTTGAATGTCATTTTGAATACTTTGAGGGGTGCAGTTTTCATAATTAGGTCCATTGCAGGGGATTTCCAACATAAAGACCATCAAATTCACTTCTAAACTTAACTAGTCCCTGAAAAATTCTGATTTTCACATTTTTGGGAAAAATTTGAAAATTTATGCTATACTTTGAAGCCCTCTGATGTCTTCAAAAAGTAAAAACATGACAACTTTATGATGCCAATATAAAGTTAACATATTGTATATTTGAATCAATATGTAATTTATTTGACATGTCCCTTTTTCCTTACAAGCAGAGTGCTTCAAAGTTAGAAAAATGCAAAATTTTCAAAATTTTCCTTAAATTTTTGAATTTTTCACCAAGAAATGATGCAAGTATCGACGTAAATTTACCACTAACATAAAGTAGAATATTTCACGATAACAACTATCTCGGGGTCAAATTTATAAGTAAAAGCATCCCAGAGTTATTAATGCATAAAGTGATAGAGGTCAGATTTGCAAAAAAAAATGCTCCGTCCTTAGGGTTATAATGGGCTCCGTCCCCAAGGGCTTAATGTATTTTTTTAAATAAATTTTGTGTTCTTTTCTTTTAGGCCTCATTCCATTTTCGGTAAACAGTAGAATGCTGTGCTTTACCAAAAAGCTCTATCTTGGTCTAGACTGTCCACAAGACATTTTCCCAGAAGGATTTTGGCTTACTCAAGTTCATTTATGCAAAATGTAGTCTTGCCTTTTTATGTCTCTGTGTCAGTAGTGGGTCCTCCTGGGTCTCCAGCCATAGTGTTTCATTTCATTTAAATGTCGACGGATAGATCGTGCTGACACTGATGCTCCCTGAGCCTGCAGGACAGCTTGATTATCTTTGGAACTTGTTTGGGGCTGCTTATCCACCATCCGGACTATCCTGCGTTGACACCTTTCATCAATTTTTCTCTTCCATCCACACCCAGGGAGATTAGCTACAGTGCCATGGGTTGCAAACTTCTTGATAATGTTGCGCACTGTGGACAAAGGTAAATCTAGATCTCTGGAGATGGACTTGTAACCTTGAGAGTGTTGATATTTTTCCACAATTTTGGTTCTCAAGTCCTCAGACAGTTCCTTTCTCCTCTTTCTGTTGTTCATGCTTAGTGTGGCACACAGACACACAATGGAAAGACTAAGTGAACTCTTTTTATCTTTTTATCTCTCCTTTTTATCTGCTTTCAGGGGTGATTTTTATATCCACACCTGTTACTTGTCCCAGGTGAGTTTAAAGGAGCATCACATGCTTGAAACAATCTTGTTTTTCCACAATTTTGAAAGTGTGCCAATAATTTTGTCCAGCCCATTTTTGGAGTTCGGTGTGACATTATGTCCAATTTGCTTTTTTTATTCCCTTTTTTTGGTTAAGTTCCAATACACACAAAGGGAATAAACACGTGTATAGCAAAACATGTGTTACTGCAATCCTTTTCTGTAAGGTGCCAACATTTACGTCCATGACTGTATTTTCATGCATCTAATTTAGTGTATTCTTCTGTGCCATGTGTCACACTGGGTTGATGGGGGAAGAAAGTTAAACAAACTGTTCTCATTTGTTTCAAGCTTTGAACGTGGTTCACAATGAACATTATTTGTTTGGTGTATGATACCTCTTAACAATAAAACTAAAAAAGCGTTATATACGAGCTTTGCATTCTTAAATATGTCTTGCTCTTTGTCTGAGAAAAAACGAAACTTTTTGATTTGTATACCATTACGGATTTCATATACTTGTTATACCTGGTTTGTGTCTACGGCGTGCGATAATTGAATGAAATGTCTTATCTATATATGTTTATCTTTTCATATGGATCATTGACATACATAAATTATACACAGGGTTCTGGATCATATAATGCGGTTCCATGAGTATATGCATATATTCCACCCTCTGTTGTTTCAATAGTAAGAAAGCAGGTGTGGATACGATTACACCGCAAATGTGAAGCAATCTTGGTGTCTCTTCACACTGTGCGGCAAGCATTTTTTGAATACACAAGTGTTGGCTTTCGGCATTACAATGGCAAGTAAGAAGGTGTGATTACGCCGCACCGGTGTAGTGAACTTGACGTCTGATGAATCATTGCGTCAGTTCCGGTTCTGAAGGCCAGTGGGCGCATCTGAAATGAGGTCTGCCTCATTTGTACCTGTGTATTTAAACCCCTAAGTAAGGTGATATTATTACCATGACTAAGAGCTTATGTTCGAAACGCGTCAGAGTTTCACTCCTATTTTTATGAGTGACAGATCGCTTCCCATCACTGGAATGTTTTTTTAACCTTGGATTTATTAAACGTTAAGTCTTCAACAGGGAAGAACAGCATCTGTGCTTCCGAACCACATTATACCAGTGCTTGGCTGTTTCATCTAAAGTCGGTGACCGGATCTATGCTTTTCTTTATTCATGTACTACAAATCATTACCAATTACTCATCAGTCGTGAGTCATTTTGGATATTTAAGATGTCTACATTAGTGCCGCATGGTCTGAATGAGACCACAGAGATTGTTCCCTGAATTCTGAAGCGCCAGATGCGATATTACAGCTTATTGCCTTTTTCGCATCGGGTGCTTCGCATTTTGATGTTTGTTAGATTTACATGCTTGTGGTTATTTATACATGACCCTTATATATTTTATTAAGACTATTTTCATATTTTTTATATAATATATTTTATGCAGATATTTTTATGTGTATATGTACCGGTATACATTTTTCTGTTGGTTATTTAATTTGTCAATTTGTTGCATGTGCAGGTTTATTGCAAATTGAAGCTATGTGCAAGAATTATATATCTCAGTAATGTTTTAATGATAAGGTTCCCCTCACCACTTTGGTAGTGAGAGGGTTAATTTTTATCCCTATAAATAAGCACCTTACCTTTCCTTGTCATGCCTGATGAAGCTGAGCAATAAATCTTCTTTTGTTTTACCTGACTGTTCCAAGAGTCCATCCTGCGCCTCGCTGAGCCGGCGTTCTGTTTGAAGCCATCGCATGCTCTAAGTCGGCCCCGCAACGCAGATATGGAGGAAGATAGCTGGAGAACGGGAGCACGGAGCGAGGACAGTTAAGTATCGTTGTCATCAGTTTCACCTGTACTATCTGTCTGTACAGACAGGTTAGTGCAGGTGACACTGATGACAGATTTTCTTTAAAGATGTACACAGGTGGAAAACTTTTTTTTTTTTTTTTTATAATGAACTGGTGACAGAAAGTTAAATAGATTTGCAAATTACTTCTATTAAAAAATCTTAATCCTTTCAGTACTTTTTAGTAGCTGTATGCTACAGAGGAAAATCTTTATTTTTTGAATTTCTTTTTTGTGTCGTCCACAGTGCTCTCTGCTGACACCTGATGCCCATATCAAAAACTGTCCAGAGCAGGAGAAAATCCTCATAGCAAACCTATTGTCAGGACCCGGACTGGTATGCAGGAAGTACACAGGTGGTGGATCCTCTGTGTCAGTGAGGTGATGGCGTGGGCCGTACCAGGGGAACGGAATCTAAGAGGTTATTGGTTTTCACCAGAGCCCGCCGCAAAGCGGGATGGACTTGCTGCGGCAGGTAACCCCCAGGTCGTTCCACCCGATAGTGACTCAACCTCACTGACTGCTGAGTCAGGCGCGGTACACAAGGATTAGGCAAAGGCAAGGTCAGACGTAGCAGAAGGTCAGGACAGGCGGCAACGGTTCGTAGTCAAGGGCAACGGCAAGGGTCTGGATACACAGGCAATGGACACAAGGGAACGCTTTCACTGGCACAAGGCAACAAGATCCAGCAGGGACAGGAAGGGGAAGTGGACATTTATAATGTAGGGAGTGCTTGGAACTAATTGGGCCAGGCACCAATCAATGGTGCACTGGCCCTTTAAATCTGAGAGACCCGGCGCGCGGGCGCCCTAGAGAGCGGGGCCGCACGCGCCGGGACTGAGCAGGAGGATGGGGCAGGTGAGAAACATGGGGTGCAATCCGAGAGCGGGCACGTCCCGTGCCTCGGATCGCGTCCCCTCCGGTGACATGGGAGCAGCGCTCGCGGTCAGCTGTGCTGACCGGAGCGCTGCATGCAGAGGCAGCGGGACCCGGAGCGCTCGGCGTGACACCTATGCTACTCTGGACAGTTCCTGACACGGACAGAGGTGTCAGCAGAGAGCACTGTGGACAACACAAGAAAGAAATTCAAAAAGTAAAGAATTCCCTCTGTAGCATACAGCTGCTAAAAAGTACTAAAAGGATTATGATTTTTTAACAGAAGTAATTTACAAATCTGTTTAACTTTCTGGCAACAGTTCATTTAAAAAAAAAAAAAAAAGTTTTCCACTGGAGTACCCCTTTAACGACGCAGGACGTAAATGTACATCCTGGTGAGCTGGTACTTAACGCACCAGGACGTACATTTACGTCCTATGCATAACCGCGAGCATCAGAGCGATGCTCACGTCATGCGCGGCAGGTCCCGGCTGCTGATAGCAGCCAGGGACCCGCCCGTAATGGCGGACATCCGCGATCGTGCGGATGTCCGCCATTAACCCCTCAGATGCCGTGATCAATACAGATCACAGCATCTGCAGCATTGCGGACACTAGAATGGATGATCGGATTGCCCACAGTGCTGCCGCGGTGATCCGATCATCCAGCATGGCAGGCGGAGGTCCCCTCACCTGCCTCCGCTGCCTTCCATGGATCTTCTGCTCTGGTCTGCGATCGAGCAGACCAAAGCAGAAGATGACCGATAATACTGATCAGTGCTATGTCCTATGCATAGCACTGAACAGTATTAGCAATCGAATGATTGCTCCAAATAGTCCCCTATGGGGACTATTTAAGTGTAAAAATAAAAGTAAAAAATTAAAGTAAAAAAAAATGTGAAAAACCCCCTTCCCCAATAAAAACGTAAATTGTCCCATTTTCCTTATTTCACCCCCAAAAAGTGTAAAACTAATATTAGTGTAACATAATATACATATTTGGTATCACCGCGTGCGTGAATATCCCAACTATTAAAATAAAATATTGATGAAACCGTACGGTGAACGGCGTGAACGTAAAAAAAAGTCCAAAATAGCTGCTTTTTTTTATAACATTTTATTCCCAAAAAATGTATAAAAAAAGTATTAAAAGTTTTATATAAGCAAATATGGTATCAAAAAACAAGTAAAAATCATGGTGCAAAAAATGAGCCCTCATACCGCCGCTTATACGGAAAAATGAAAAAGTTATAGGTCTAATTTGGTTAAACAGTTTGCGATTTTTTTAAAGCACAACAGTAATAGAAAAGTATGTTATCATGGTATCACATGTCATTTTATTCCGTAAATTGTACGGCTTGAAAACGAAACCATCCAAAATTTGCAAAATTGCGGTTTTCTTTTTCATTTTCCCACACAAATAGTATTTTTTTGGGTTGCGCCTTACATTTTATGGTAAAGTGAGTGATGGCATTACAATGGACAACTGGTCACGCAAAAAACAAGCCCTCATACTAGTCTGTGGATGGAAATATAAAAGAGTTATGATTTTTTGAAGGCGAGGAGGAAAAAACGAAAACGTAAAAATAAAATTGTCTCAGTCCTTAAGGCCCAAATGACCTGCGTCCTTAAATAACATAATCGCTGTATGGCTTTTTTTGGTGCCAAAAATGCTGTGGCCAGGTGTTAGCTGGGAGTAGGTAGGAAATATTGAAAGCCATACCAGCATTTATTCATTTTTAATTTTTTTCGGTTTTCATCCTTTAGCAGAACTTTCCCACATAATGAATGCTTGCCATTTTGGGGGGGGGGGGGGGGGGGGGGGGCACAAAAAAATACCCCCCCCCTCAAATTCTTATTCTCAAGATGCTGTTTTTGTAGCATTTTTCCAAAAATAATGTGTATAAGGCTATGTTCACACACCAGACTTTCCAAGTGAAATTTGGCATAAAAATTCTGCTTGAGAATTTGGTTGCAGAGTCCAAGTGTTTTCACTGGGATTGTGCTGGACCGTGCACACTGAGGGATTTCTGTAAATTCTGATTCTGCACAGAAATACTTTACATGTCAGTTCTTTCTGCGGAATGTGTTCAGAAATGCATTGGAATCTATAGAGACACCGCATTACCCAGGGGTATGGCATGTTTTTTCGGCACCCGCCGTCTGTGAAATGTGTGTCGGAGACATTCCACCGGGTGAACCTTAGCCTTAGTGGGTTTATCCCTTTATTCATTACAAGTCATGTGATTTTTTATTATCGTGTGACTCAAGGATTTCCGTTTAACAATCTGGGGAAAAAAAAACTCCAGAAAAAATGTGAATTAAATACACGCTGCAAATTTTCTGTCATTTTTTTTTCTCCCATTGAAGTCAATGGGAGGAAAAAAATGCCAAAATTTAAATTTAGCATGTTGCAATTTACTAAAGAGAAAAAAAAAGCAAAACAAAGCCCGTCTAGATGTGGCATTTCATATTTCCTGCAGCATTTTTTAAACAAAAAATAAAAATAAATAAAAATAAAAAAGCCAGGCAACCAGTATGGCTTTTTTTGGGGACCACTGGTCACCAAACTGTGGACCTTCAGATGTTGCAAAACGACATGCCCGGACATGCTGGGAGATGTAGTTATTAGTGTTGCTCGCGAATATTCGCAATGCGAATTTTATTCGCGAATATCGCATATTCGCGAATTTGCGAATATTCGCGAATATAGCACTATATATTCATAATTACGAATATTGTATTTTTTTTCACAGTACACATCACAGTGATCACCCCTCTCTGCTTCCAGCTTGTGTGGTGTAAAGAAGGCTCTAATACTACTGTGTGAGACTGGCGAACGAATTTTCGCATGTAGGAAAATTTGCATATGCACATTTTCGTATATGCGAATTTTCGCATATGCTAATTTCCGCACATGCGATTTTTCGTTTACGCTAATTTTTGCATAGGCAAATTTTCGCATATGAGAAAATATAATGCCAATATTACGAATATGCGAATGTAGCGAATATATGACGAATATTCGTCCATATATTCGCGAAATATCACGAATTCGAATATGGCCTATGCTGCTCAACACTAGTTAGTTATGCAACATCTGGAGGTCAACAATTTGGAGACTACTGGCCTATACTAAGGCAGTCCACTTTGTGAAAAATAAAACACAAAAAACGCACAAGTGGAAAATGTTGGCGGACAGGTTTCCCCCTCCCCCCCTTTCCATAAAAAACGCCGTACAAACGTTATGTCTGTTCCTAGCCTTAGACACTTCTAATTTATTTCCCACAATGTGTGAAACTACCCCGGAAGCCACAAAACCTGTTCTTCTACAGAATAATACTAAGGTTCTGTTGCCCTTAACCCCTTAAGGACCAAGGACGTACAGGTACGTTCCTTGGTCCTGCTCCCGTGATATAACGCGGGGTTACACGGTAACCCCGCATCATATCACGGCGGGCCCGGCGTCATAGTGAAGCCGGGACCCGCTGCTAATAGCGCGCAACGCCGATCGCGGCGCCACGCGCTATTAACCCTTTAGCCGCGCGCTCAGAGCTGAGCTGCGCGGCTAAAAGTGAAAGTAAAAGCTGCCGGTTAACTCAGCGGGCTGTTCGGGATAGCCGCGGCTAAATCGCGGCATCCCGAACAGCTTACAGGACAGCGGGAGGGCCCCTACCTGCCTCCTCGCTGTCCGATCGCCGAATGACTGCTCAGTGCCTGAGATCCAGGCATGAGCAGTCATGCGGCAGAATCGCTGATCACTGGTTTCTTATGAGAAACGAGTGATCAGCATAGAAGATCAGTGTGTGCAGTGTTATAGGTCCCTATGGGATAACAATGATCAGTGTGTGCAGTGTTATAGGTCCCTATGGGATAACAATGATCAGTGTGTGCAGTGTTATAGGTCCCTATGGGATAACAATGATCAGTGTGTGCAGTGTTATAGGTCCCTATGGGAGCTATAACACTGCAAAAAAAAGTGGAAAAAAAAGTGAATAAAGATCATTTAACTCCTCCCCTATTAAAAGTTTGAATCAACCCCCTTTTCCCATAAAAAAAAAACACAGTGTAAATAAAAATAAAAATAAACATATATGGTATCACCGTGTGCGGAAATGTCCGAATTATAAAAATATATCGTTAATTAAACCACTTGGTCAATGGCGTGAGCGCAAAAAAAATCCAAATTCCAAAATAGTGCATTTTTGGTCACTTTTTATATCATTTAAAAATGAATAAAAAGCGATCAATAAGTCCTATCAATGCAAAAATGGGACCGTTAAAAACTTCAGATCACGGCGCAAAAAATGAGCCCTCATACCGCCCCATACACGGAAAAATAAAAAAGTTATAGGGGTCAGAAATGACAATTTTAAACGTATTAATTTACCTGCATGAAGTTATGATTTTTTTCCAGAAGTGCGACAAAATCAAACCTATATAAGTAGGGAATCATTTTAACCGTATGGACCTACAGAATAAATATCAGGTGTCATTTTTACCGAAACATGTACTACGTAGAAACGGAAGCCCTCAAAATTTACAAAACAGCGGGTTTTTTTTTTTCAATTTTGTCGCACAATGATTTTTTTTCCCGTTTCACCGTAGATTTTTGGGCACAATGACTGACGTCATTACAAAGTAGAATTGGTGGCGCAAAAAATAAGGCATCATATGGATTTTTAGGTGCAAAATTGAAAGAGTTATGATTTTTTAAAGGCAAGGAGCAAAAAACGAAAATGCAAAAACGGAAAAAAACCCGGTCCTTAAGGGGTTAAACATAGAAACGTACAGAACCCCCACCCCCAGGGAAAAAGCTACAGCAGCTATATCACACATGCTACAATGTATATGCATTATGACTGTCTGGCGGAATTACTGCAAAAAATCTCTGCAAATAAAGAACTATTCCATACAACAGTGGTCTTCAACCTGCGGACCTCCAGATGTTGCAAAACTACAACTCCCAGCATGCCCGGACAGCCAACGGCTGTCCGGGCATGCTGGGAGTTGTAGTTTTGCAACATCTGGAGGTCCGCAGGTTGAAGACCACTGCCGTACAATATAAATCTACTTATTGATCCTTTGCCTGGATCTTTACAAATGTTACACAGATGAACAGGAGAATGAAATCAATTTCTGTGTGAACAAGTCCCAAAGCAAAGAATAACTTCAGCCATTCCTCCAACTTCTCTATTTGTTGTCATTCTAACCTTACAGATAATACATTGTCACATCTTTAACAATAATATTTTGGCAACAAGAATTGTTTTGTACAGGGCTCGAGTCCTGCAGGAACGTGTGGGAACTGAGTTCCTGCACTTTTTCCACTGTTCCCATTAGCAGAAGTCCGGCCAGACCAGCCCTTGAGTGGAAATCTTGGGTGAGTTCCTGTACTTTTGTATATTATTTCATTTTCATCCGATCAGCTAAAGTTACTTTTCCTTTATAGATCAATAGGATGATTTTCTTTTTCTTTTTTTTTTATTATAATAATAAAATAAATAAATAAATAAAATAAAATAAAAAATAAATAAATACATATATATATATATATTTTATTATTATAATAATAATAATAAAATAAATCCTATTGATCTATAAAAGAAAAAGTTACTTTCGCTAATCGGATGAACATGAAACAATAATAAGTATCTAAGAACTGATACAAAACAATTCAATGTTTCCAAAATATTATTGTTATAAATTTGACTATTTATTATCTATAATAACCAGAAAAATGTATAAAGAAATTCATGGGCTTACCTAGTATCCAGGTCCCTTAGTATGTGGATCGATCGTCCGGACAGGAGAGGAGTCTGCAGAGGATGAGACTTGTTTGCTTCCTCCTTTCCATGGGAATCGCAACTAACGTTTGTGAAACAATGTATCTCATTATACAGCATCATAATGACACTACACAATACAACACCTAATGACACGGAAGGAGCTGCTCACTATAGTCAGTGTGTGCTGCCAGCTTCACCCTCTCTGCCCTCTTCAGGCAGCTTCGTCCAACTTTCCAGCCCAGCGAGCTCCAGGCGCGTGGCCACCGCAGGGCGCGTAACCCCTCCGCGTGCACTCCGCGGGGCGCATAGCCGCGCGCTCTCGCCCTTCCAATGTCCTCCGCGGACAACTTTCTACTTTTTGTGATAAAGGTTTAAAAGGAAACCGAGCAAGTCCAGAAAAGCAGGCAGAGCAATGCTCCCAATGGTCTCCATCCACAATGCAAACAGCAGTGCCCGTCCCTTCTATGGAATGTTGTCCCAGACAAGGCCACTTACCCGCAGCTGCAGTGGCGATCCCTGCACCATCTGCACAGTTTTGCTCTCCTCTCCCTGGCATTCAGACCTCACCCATTTTTTCTCTCTCTTATTACTCCCCATAACCATCCCTGCTCATGTACTTTGCCCGACAATTTTCCATACAGCTGCATATACACAGGTCTCTGCCAAGGGCGCCCACACATAGTGTCAGAAGTCATCTGATATAGACTTTACAGCAGTGTTTCCCAACCAGTGTGCCTTCAGCTGTTGCATAAGGCTGTCCGGGCATGCTGGGAGTTGTAGTTTCGCAACAGCTGGAGGCACACTGGTTGGGAAACCCTGGTTTACACCTTAGTGCTGTCATAGTGGCAAGTTGTCTAGCCAGGGCCACCATCAGGGGGGTACAACCAGTACCCCAATAAGGGGCTCGGATCCCCAGAGGGCCCCACTGGGCCCGACTCTTGTTCATTATTTTTTTTCATGGCTCCAGTGGAGCAGCCGCTAGTCAGTCAATCACACTGTCACCCTGGGGCCGGCGGCCACACATACCTCTCTAGCGGCCGCTGCCACTTTAACCCCTTAAGGACCCGGGGGTTTTACATTTTTGCATTTTCGTTTTTTCCTCCTTACCTTTAAAAAATTATAACTCTTTAAATTTTGCACCTAAAAATCCATATGATGGTTTATTTTTTGCGCCACCAATTCTACTTTGCAATGATGTCAGTCATTTTGCCCAAAAATCTACAGCGAAACGGAAAAAAATATCATTGTGAGACAAAATTGAAAAAAAAACAAAACGCCATTTTGTAACTTTTGGGGGCTTCCGTTTCTACGTAGTATATTTTTCGGTAACAATGACACCTTCTCTTTATTCTGTAGGTCCATACGATTAAAATGATTCCCTACTTATATAGGTTTGATTTTGTCGCACTTCTGAAAAAAATCATAACTACTAAAATTGTCATCTTCTGACCCCTATAACTTTTTTATTTTTTTGCGTATGGGGCGGTATGAGGGCTCATTTTTTGCACCATGATGTGCAGTTTTTAGCGGTACCATTTTTGCATTGATACAACTTTTTGATCGCTTTTATTCATTTTTTCATGATATAAAAAGTGACCAAAAATACACTATTTTGGACTTTGGAATTTTTTTGCGCGTACGCCATTGACCGTACAGTTTAATTAATTATACATTTTAATAATTTGGACATTTCCGCACGCGGTGATACCACATATGTTTATTTTTATTTACACTGGTTTTTTTTTTTTTTAATGGGAAAATGATTCAATGGGAGGTGGTTCAAATAAATGGGGGGTGATTCAAACTTTTTTTTTTTTTTTTTCACTTTTTTTTTACAGTGTTATAGCTCCCATAGGGACCTATAACACTGCACACACTGATCTCTTACATTGATAAATGGTTTCTCATAGGAAACCAGTGATCAATGATTCGGCCGCTTGATTGCTCATGCCTGGATCTCAGGCACTGAGCAGTCATTCGGCGATCGGACACCAGGAGGCAGGTAGGGATCCTCCTGCTGTGTCTCAGCTGTTCGAGATGCCGCGATTTCGCTAACCAGCAATGTTTTAGTTTCATTTTAGACGCGGCGATCAACTTTGACACGTCACAGAACGGGAGTGGACTCATGACGTACCGGTACGTCATGGATCCTTAACAGGTTAAAACACAGTGGCCGTCAGGAGTTAGCATAATGAAGGTGCCGTGCGCAGGCATGTCCGCTGCGCTATAATCAGCATGCCCCATCATCTCAGTAGCGCTGCCTGCTGGGGAGGAGCTGAAGCGTATCAGATAAAGAGGCCTGGAGACCTTGGAGGAGAGCCTGCCCTGAGCTGAAGGCACGCGGCTGGCCGTGAGGGTACTTAGTAGTAAAAGCATGGGAGGGGTGGGGTGGGTTGCGTAGGAGTGTTGGAGTAAATATGGAATGACAGTGGCAGACAGCTGGGGCAATATGTCTGGGGACTGAGGTCTGCAATTATATTGGGCCACTGTTAGCATGTGGTTATATGGGGGTATAGTTGTTTTAGGGCCCCTCTTTGCAGACAGTTACTCCCATACACACTGCTCAAAAAAATAAAGGGAACACTTAACACAACACACAATGTAACTCCAAGTCAATGACACTTCTGTGAAATCACACTGTCCACTCAGGAAGCAACACTGATTGACAATCAATTTCACATGCTGTTGTGCAAATGGAACAGACAACAGGTGGAAATTATAGGCAATTAGCAAGACACCCCCAATAAAGGAGTAGTTCTGCAAGTGGTGACCACAGACCACTTCTCAGTTCCTATGCTTCCTGGCTGATGTTTTGGTCACTTTTGAATGCTGGCGGTGCTTTCGCTCTAGTGGTAGCATGAGACGGAGTGTACAACCCACACAAGATGCTCAGGTAGTGCAGCTCATCCAGGATGGCACATCAATGCGAGCTGTGGCAAGAAGGTTTGCTGTGTCTGTCAGCGTAGTGTCCAGAGCATGGAGGCGTTACCAGGAAACAGGCCAGTACATCAGGAGACGTGGAGGAGGCCGTAGGAGGGCAACAACCCTGCAGCAGGACCGCTACCTCCGCCTTTGTGTAAGGAGGAGCAGGAGGAGCACTGCCAGAGCCCTGCAAAATGACCTCCAGCAGGCCACAAATGTGCATGTGTCCACTCAAACGGTCATAAACAGACTCAATGAGGGTGGTATGAGGGCCCGGTGTCCACAGGTGGGGGTTGGGCTTACAGCCCAACACCGTGCAGGACGTTTGGCATTTGCCAGAGAACACGAAGATTGGCAAATTCACCACTGGCACCCTGTGCTCTTCACAGATGAAAGCAGGTTCACACTGAGCACGTGACAGAGTCTGGAGACGCCGAGGAGAACGTTCAGCTGCCTCCAACATCCTCCAGCATGACCGGTTTGGTGGTCTGTCAGTAATGCTGTGGGGTGGCATTTCTTTGGGGGGCCGCACAGCCCTCCATGTGCTTTTCAAAGGTAGCCTGACTGCCATTAGGTACCGAGATGAGATCCTCAGACCCCTTGTGAGACCATATGCTGGTGCGGTTGTCCCTGGGTTCCTCCTAATGTAAGACAATGCTAGACCTCATGTGGCTGGAGTGTGTCAGCAGTTCCTGCAAGAGGAAGGCATTGATGCTATGGACTGGTCCGCCCGTTCCCCTGAATCCGATTGAGCACATCTGGGACATCATGTCTCGCTCCATCCACCAACACCACATTGCACCATAGACTGTCGAGGAGCCACCTCATCAGGATCATGCCCAGGCATTGTAGGGAGGTCATACGGGCACGTGGAGGCCACACACACTACTGAGCCTCATTGTCACTTGTTTTAAGGACATTACATAAAGTTGGATCAGCCTGTAGTGTGGTTTTCCACTGTGATTTTGAGTGTGACTCCATATCCAGACCTCCATGGGTTGATAAATTTGATTTCCATTGATAATTTTTGTGTGATTTTGTTGTCAGCTCATTCAACTATGTAAAGACGAAAGTATTTCATACGATTAGTTCATTAATTCAGAGCTAGGATGTGTTATCTCAGTGTTCCCTTTATTCTTTTGAGCAGTGTATTTGTAGGTCTCAGTCCCCAAGTAAATTGCCCTATGAGAGGGGCTTACAACAACTATATTAACGGGGGGGCCTACCCAGACTAAATGAACTAACTCGTATACATTGAGTGTACCTGTAAAGCAGTGTTTCCCAACCAGGGTGTCTCCAGCTGTTGCAAAACTACAACTCCCAGCATGCCTGGACTGCCTTTGGCTGTCCAGGCATGCTGGGAGTTGTAGTTTTGCAACAGCTGGAGGCACCCTGGTTGGGAAACACTGCTGTACACCCTAGTCCCTAGACTGTTATATGAAAAAAATATGGGGAAAAAATTTATGTAAAAAAAATAAAATAAAATAAAACATTACGTGCATAAATGTCTGAATTATTAAAATATAATGTTAATTAACCAAAACGGTCAATAGTGTAAATGTAAAAATCCAGATTTTTTTTTCCAGGAAATAATATCCTTATTTTTGGTCAAAAAAATGCCCCTCATACATCCCTGTATACAGAAAAAGAAAATTAAAAGCAAGGAGTAGGATCCAGCTCTTAAATGCAAATAAAACTTCTTTATTCAACAGACATAGTCAGGAATAGAAGGCACTAGCACTTGCCAAAAAATAAAAGTTATAGGAGTCAGAAGAGGATGATTATAAGCATATATTGTCTTACAAAATGTTATAATTTTTTACAAGTAGTAACATAAAACAACCTATAAATTGGATATCATTGTACTTGTATGTACCTTTATAATTTAATACCCTTAACCACTTAAAGGGGTACTCCAGCCCAAAACATCCGCCCCAAACATACGATGTTAGATCACGGGGTACGGCCGCTGGGGACCCCCGCGATCCCCGTACCAGCAGCGGTGACGTTAGGAACGTCACATTACGCCCCCTCCATTCATGTCAATGGAAGGAGGCGTGATGGCTATGACGTAGCCATCACGCCTCCTTCCATAGAAATGAATGGAGGGGGCACGGCGGCCGCATCAACAGTCATCGGCCATGGAGCAGAATTCGCTCTGTGCACCGAATAACTGAGTGCAGCGCCGGAGATCGCAGGGTCCCCAGCAGCGGGACCCCTGCGATCTAACATCTTATCCCCTATCCTTTTGATAGGGGATAAGATGTTTGGGGCAGAGTACCCCTTTAAGGACATATTTTTTAAAACTTATTTTATTTTTTGCATTTTCCTTTCCTTCTAAGAGAAATAACACTTTCAATTTTCCACTTACAGACCCGTTTGAGGCTTTTTTGCACCACCAATGGTACTTTTTAATGACATCACTCATTTTAAATCTATGGAAAAAAATGTTTTGTGAGGTAAAATTAAATAAAAACCATCATTTTGCAACTTTTGGGGGTTCATACGATTAAAATGGTATCCAATTTATAATAAAGTTTTACTTTCTTTGTAGTTAAAAAAAAAAATATATAGATCCTAGGGTTTGGGAGGACTTGGGTGGGGCCCTGGGGTGGGGGACCTAGGCCTTGATCCATGTAAGGGGCCCCAAAATTTCTGATGGCAGCCCTGTTCATATATGACCTCCTGACTAAATCAATGCACACAAGAATGCTATGGAGTCATTTAGACTGAATTATAAAATGGTAATTTTCTTAAATCTTTTAAAATCAAATAGTGTTGCTCGCGAATATTCGCAATTCGAATATTATTCGCGAATATCGCATATTCGCGAATTCGCGAATTTCGCGAATATAGCGCTATATATTCGTAATTACGAATATTCTTTTTTTTTTTTTTCTTCACAGTACACATGACAGTGATCACCCCTCTCTGCTTCCAGCTTGTGTGGTGTAAAGAAGGCTGTAATACTACTGTGTGAGACTGGCGTGCGAAAAATCGCATATGCGAAAATTAGAATATGCTAATATTCGCATATGTGAATTTTCACGTATGCTGATTTTGCATATGCGAATTTTCGCATGTGTTAATTTTCGCATACGCGAATTTTCACGTATGCGAAAATAAAACAAGGATATAACGGATATGCGAATATTCGCGAATATATGACGAATATTCGTCCATATATTCGCGAATATTCGCGAATTCGAATATGGCCTATGCCGCTCAACACTAAAATCAAATACCTGGCATAATAGTTAAAATACAAAAGGGAGAAGCTCCCACTGGGGAGACTAAACAAAGGGGTGACACTGCCTGGTCATGCATGTAACAATACACAGAGAAGAAATTTATATACAGTTGCAAGAAAAAGTATGTGAACCCTTAGGAATTATATGGATTTCTGCACAAAGTGGTCATAAAATGTGACCTGATCTTCATCTAAGTCACAACAATAGACAATCACAGTCTGCTTAAACTAATAACACACAAATAATTAAATCGTACCATGTTTTTATTGAACACACCATGTAAACATTCACAGTGCAGGTGGAAAAAGTATGTGAACCCTTTGGAATTATATGGATTTCTGCACAAATTGGTCATAAAATGTGACCTGATCTTCATCTAAGTCACAACAATAGACAATCACAGTCTGCTTAAACTAATAACACACAAATAATTAAATCTTACCATGTTTTTATTGAACACACCATGTAAACATTCACAGTGCAGGTGGAAAAAGTATGTGAACCCTTGGATTTAATAACTGGTTGAACCTCCTTTGGCAGCAATAACTTCAACCAAACGTTTCCTGTAGTTGCAGATCAGACGTGCACAACGGTCAGGAGTAATTTTTGACCATTCCTCTTTACAGAACAGTTTCAGTTCAGCAATATTCTTGGGATGTCTGGTGTGAATCGCTTTCTTGAGGCCATGCCACAGCATCTCAATTGGGTTGAGGTCAGGACTCTGACTGGGCCAATCCAGAAGGCGTATTTTCTTCTGTTTAAGCCATTCTGTTGTTGATTTACTTCTATGCTTTGGGTCGTTGTCCTGTTGCAACACCCATCTTGTGTTGAGCTTCAGCTGGTGGACAGATGGCCTTAAGTTCTCCTGCAAAATGTCTTGATAAACTTGGGAATTCATTTTTCCTTCGATGATAGCAATCCGTCCAGGCCCTGACGCAGCAAAGCAGCCCCAAACCATGATGCCCCCATCACCATACTTCACAGGTTGGATGAGGTTGTGATGTGCTGTGCCTCTTTTTATTGTGTGTGTGTTTCTTCCAAATAACTCAACTTTGGTTTTATCTGTCCACAGAATATTTTGCCAGTACTTCTGTGGAACATCCAGGTGCTCTTGTGCAAACTGTAAACGTGCAGCAATATTTTTTTTGGACAGCTGTGGCTTCCTCTGTGGTTTCCTCCCATGAAATCTATTCTTGTTTAGTGTTTTACGTATCGTAGATTCGCTAACAGAGATGTAAGCATATTGCAGAGACTTTTGTAAGTCTTTAACAGACACTCCAGGATTCTTCTTCACCTCATTGAGCAGTCTGCGCTGTGCTGTTACAGTCATCTTTACAGGACGTCCACTCCTAGGGAGAGTAGCAACAGTGCTTAACTCTCTCCATTTATAGACAATTTGATTTACCGTGGACAGATGAACACCAAGGCTTTTGGAGATACTTTTATAACCCTTTCCATTGCTATGCAAGTCAACAATTCTTAATCGTAGGTCTTCTGAGAGCTCTTTTGTGCGAGGCATCGTTCACATCAGGCAATGCTTCTTGTCAAAAGCAATCCCAGAACTGGTGGGTGTTTATTTTATAGGGCGGCTGTAACCAACACCTCCAATCTCATCTCATTGATTGGACTCCAGTTGGATGACACCTCACTCCAATTAGTTCTTGGAGATGTCATTAGTCAAGGGGTTCCCATACTTTTTCCACCTGCACTGTGAATGTTTACATGGTGTGTTCAATAGAAACATGGTAAGATTTAATTCTTTGTATGTTATTAGTTTAAGCAGACTGTGATTGTCTATTGTTCTCCACTAGTATATTGTTCTCCACTAGTTGCCTTTGGTGTAACACTCTACCTTATTCAACATAGTTGTTAGTTAGCTAGGTGTTTTATAACCCCTGCATTCCTGTATATATGAACACATTATTTCTATATATATATATATATATATATATATATATATATATATATTTATATTTTTTTTATACATGTCCCCTTCTATATGTATTGTTCATATGTGAAATTCTCCCCCTTTTCTGTTTATTCGTATGTGTATCTTTGTATACTGGGTGGTTCCCCTCCAGTGGAGCCTTGAGGGTCAATTCCCTTCTTGGCTCACCTGGAGGGCTAACCACCCAGTTCCCTATATATAGTATGCTTTTAATCACCTGAGTATGCCTGATGAAGCAGATAATCTGTGAAACGCGTTGCATGATGGGTGATTAAAGTTGATTTTACCCTCCGAGTGTGTCCGGCGCCTCCTGATGTCCGCCACCTCTTTGGAGGCTCCTTGTTTCTTTGTGTCTATTGTTGTGACTTAGATGACGATCAGATCACCTTTTTATGACCAATTTGTGCAGAAATCCATTTAATTCCAAAGGGTTCACATACATTTACTTTCAACTGTAAGGTGCAAAGGATGCCTTGAGTCTTTAATATTTATAACCCTGAGTAATACAGCCTCAAGGGGTACAAAAAAAAAAAGGACAAGCATAACAATACATACCAAATAATAAATAATTGGTAGCTTGCAGAGCAGGAGTTTCGGTACAATCCTTCGTCCTGGGGGTGGCGTCCTCACAGCTCAGTAGACTATTTATATTAAAGCCATCCAATCAGAACTTCACTGTAAACATCATTACACACCTGGCTATAGGATGTGTCTTCCATGTGTCGGCGCAGGGAAGGGGTTATTTGTCCCCATTTTTATATTACATTCCGCAGGTGCACTGTAGGAGGAAAAAAGCCTCTTTTGTGGTATTAAGACTCCATGTTCCCTTATGTACTGCCTCCACCCAGAAATTATATTATAATTAAGGGTTTGGCAGGCCACACATAAGCCACAGGAAAACAAGCCAGGATATTTATTTTTATTAGTAGGACCACATCTAACAAAATGACTCCTCACAATCTGATTTTCTGTGGTTTCTTCAAACATCAAAGTAAATCATAGCGCTGACACATAACTTTTTATGTCGTACCTTTAAAAAACTGTTTTTATACTTAAACATCCAATATTTTCATGACCATATTAAACAGTTAAATACATTGTCCTATCAATTCAAGATAAAAACCTGTTCAAATCTGTCCCATTGTAACAAACTCATCTAGCCACCGGTAGAGTCCCTCACTGTCCCTGTTGACCAGTCCTGCTCAGTGCACTTAACTAGTGTAATGACTGTCACCCAGTTGGATGCCACCATTTAGGGTGGATTGTCTTAGTTTGGGACACTGGTTGGGGTGGGTTCAGGTCTGCACTGCTCTGTACCAAATTTGACATGCATATCTAAACCTGTTTACCTGTATCACATGCATCAAAATATACTGGCATTTGCTCATTATTTCTCTAAGCTTATCCTATTACACTCTTCCTGGTGAGTAGGGTGATCACACTGAAAAGGGTGGACTCATGCTTGAACCTTTCCCTGGTGAGCCCTAACTTTCATTAACTGCCCTACGTGTTTCTTCCTAGGTTGATAGCATTCATCAGGGGATGACACAATTCATTTCTCTGACTGTGGCACGAATTCCAAATCCTCTGCCTGTGGTATTGGCTGTTGTTTCTCTCAGATAAAGGTATATTTGGTCGGTACTGTAGTATGTAGGTGCCCATGGATAGCGTACTTCCTATAGAGGTTAAAAGAATACCGGCACACAAATGCTGATAAGTAGCTTCTTTATTTAAGCATATACTGCAGCTCATATAGCAGCACACGTTTTTTCTCAACTGTCAGAATATACGTCATCACAAATCCCAGAAGTACCCGCCCCCCACACCATGTAATTCACAACAAAACACATGTGACCAACTTTATGAATGAAGCCATGGAGATACTATACAACATTGGAGGCGGCATCTCATGTTGGGCGCTGCAACTGCAGAGCGAAAAATAAGTAAGTAAAGAGAGTCATTCATGCAAAATACCTAAACAGTATACGGTAGATACCGTTCTAATGTAGCAATTTAGCCAGTAGTCCCAGTGAGATAAATAATATTTAGTGAAAATACCATGTGAGTTTAATAATAATAATAATTTATAATAATGCTCCTTAGTCTGCACAATGAAGGCTGTAGTTACTGGTGCTAATACCAATCTGAAATTCTCCAAGAAGTATTCATGGAAATTGTCAGACAGCAGTGTAATATAGTAACAAGGCAATAGCCTCTGAATCCTTGTGATGATGAGAAACTCGCCATGCTTGGCTAATAATATGTCAACAAAAGTTTGATTTTATTTCCATCATTTACACTTTCAAAATAACAGAAAACAAAAAAATGGCGTCTGCAAAAGTTTGGGCCCCCTGCAGAGTTAATATCTTGTACTGCCCCCTTTGGCAAGTATCACAGCTTGTAAACGCTTTTTGTAGCCAGCCAAGAGTCTTTCAATTCTTGATTGAGGCATCTTTGCCCATTCTTCCTTACAAAAGTCTTCCAGTTCTTTGAGATTTCTGGGCTGTCTGTCACGCACTGCTCTTTTAAGGTCTATCCATAGATTTTCAATTATGTTGAGGTCAGGAGATTGTGAAGGCCATGGCAAAACCTTCAGTTTACGCCTCTTGATGTAATCCCTCGTGGATTTCGAGGTGTGTGTAGGATCATTTTCCATTTGTAGAAGCCATCCTCTCTGTAACTTCAGCTTTTTCACAGATGGCATCAAGTTAGCATCCAAAATTTGCTGAAATTTTATTGAATCCATTTTTCCTTCTACTTGTTAGATGTTCCATGTGCCACTGGCTGCAATACAACCCCAAAGCATGATTGATCCGCCCCCATGCTTAACAGTTGGACAGAGGTTCTTTTCATTAAATTCCGTCCCCCTTCTTCTCCAAACGTACCTTTGCTCATTCCGGCCAAAAAGTTCAATTTTAACCTCATCGGTCCACAGAACATGTTTCCAAAACGCATCAGGCTTATCTATATGTTCATTTGCAAAGTTCAAACGCTGATTTTTGTGGTGAGGACGTAGAAGAGGTTTTCTTCTAATGACTCTTCCATGAAGACCATATTTGTACAAGTATCTCTTTATAGTGGAATAGTGTACCACAACTCCAGTGTCTGCCAGATCTTTCTGGAGGGATTGTGCAGTCAAACGTGGGTTTTGAATAGTTTTTCTCACAGTTCTGCGAGCTGTTCTGTCTGATATTTTAACTTTCACTGCTCCTGATGATGGCCATTTCTTAATTACATTCCGAACAGAGGATATTGACATCTGAAAACGTTTTGCTATCTTCTTATAGCCTTCTCCAGTTTTGTGAGCGTCAACTATTTTCAGTTTCAGATTTCTAGACAACTGCTTAGAAGAACCCATGGTGCTGATTGCTGGGGCAAGGTCAGATGAGTCTGGGCATTTAATCTGGGCTTTGAGATTGACATCACCTGGTCTTCCCAGATGATGATTGAGAACAATCCATGACACTGGCAATTCTCAGCTTTGCAAAGGAGGCAGTGCATGCTATAAATTCTGCAGGGTGCCCAAACTTTTGCAGATGCCATTTTTTTAGTTTGAAAGTGTAAATGATGGAACTAAAATCTAACTTTTGTTGACATATTATAAGAATGTCTAATCTGTAATTTGATACCTTTTGGAGATTTTTCCATCTTTCCTTGGCTTCTTTATGCACAGGGCTGCCCTGCACCTGAAATTACCCCTTGCGCTCCTGTCAAGTCCCTAAGTATACAGGAATAGGTGGCTTATTGTCTCACTAAATATGTGCCTATCTAAACATTTTCCATAGGATAAGGAGATGATAAGCTTTGCGGCGGGCTCTGGTGAAAACCAGTAACCCCTTAGATTCCGTTCCCCTGGTATGGCCCACGCCATCACCTCACTGACACAGAGGATCCACCACCCGTGTCCTCCCCGCATACCAGTCCGGATCCTGACAGTAGAGACGGCCATGGATCCCGCTGCCCAGTGTCGCTGACCCAACCTCTGTGGTCACCCAGCAATCACAGCAGATCGCGCAACAAGGACAACAGCTGACTCAGTTGACTGCTATGCTGCAACAGCTTCTGCCGCAACAACAGCAACCATCTCCTCCGCTAGCTCCTACATCTCCTCCGCAGCGAGTGGCTGCTCCCAGTTTCCGCCTGTCTCTTCCAGACAAGTTTGATATGGACTCTAAACTGTGCCGTGGATTCCTGTCCCAGTGTTCCCTACACCTGGAGATGATGTCAGACCAATTTCCTACAGAACGGTCTAAGGTGGCATTCGTGGTCAGCCTCCTGTCTGGAAAGGCCTTGTCATGGGCCACACCGCTTTGGGACCGCAACGACCCTGCCACTGCTACAATCCAGTCCTTCTTCTCAGAAGTACGTAGTGTCTTTGAAGGGCCAGCCCGGGCTTCCTCAGCCGAGACTGCTTTGCTGAATCTTGTCCAAGGGAGTTCTTCAGTGGGCGAATACGTCATCCTGTTCCGCTCCCTCGCCTCTGAGCTTTCCTGGAATAATGAGGCCCTCTGTGCGACCTTCAAGAAAGGTCGCACGAGAAATTCCTGTTAACCTGTCTGAACTCATCCATTTGGCCACCTGCATCGACATGCGTTTCACGGAAAAACGCCAGGAGCTTCGTCAGTTTTCCTCCCAGGCTCCTCTCCTCCAACGTCCTTTGCAATCTGTTCCTGTGCATCCTGCCGAGGAGGCTATGCAAGTGGATCGGTCTCGCCTGACCCAACAAGAGTGGACTTGCCGTAGGAATGAAAACCTGTGTCTATACTGTGCAAGCACCGAACATTTCTTAAAAGACTGTCCTGTTCGTCCTCCGCGTCTGAGAAACGCACCCACTCACCTAGTCAAAGTAGGAGAGTCGTTGCTAGGAGTGAATTCTACCTCTCCACGATTGACTTTACCTGTGCGGATTGCTATACCCGCTAATGCTACTTCCTTCGCTGTGACCTTCTTGGACTCGGGTTCAGCAGGAAGTTTCATTGAAGCCTCCCTAGACAACAGATTCAACATTCCAGTCACCCATCTTGTCAAACCTCTCTTCATTTCATCCGTCAATGGAGAGAGACTGGTCTGCACCGTGCATTACCGCACTCAACCGCTACTCATGTCTGTTGAAGTTCACCATCATGAACATATTGAATTTTTTGTGCTACCCAACTGCACTTCTGAAATTCTTCTGGGCTTGCCCTGGCTCCAACGTCATTCAACTAGCCTCGACTGGGTCACCGGGGACATTAAGAGCTGGGGATCTTCTTGCCACAAGCGATGTCTCCACCCAGTTTCTTCCTGCCAAGTCTCCATGGCTACTCCATTGCCAGGTCTTCCTAAGGCCTATCTGGACTTTTCAGACGTCTTTTGTAAAAAACAAGCAGAGGTTTTACCTCCGCATAGACCCTATGGCTGCCCTATCGACCTGCTCCCTGGTACCACACCGCCCCGTGCTAGGATTTACCCACTTTCTGTCCCGGAATCACAAGCTATGTCTGAGTACATACAAGAAAACCTCAAAAGAGGTTTTATCCGGAAATATTCTTCCCCGGCTGGAGCTGGATTCTTCTTTGTCGCTAAAAAAGATGGATCTCTCCGCCCTTGTATTGATTACCGCGGCCTCAATAAAATTACCATAAAAAATCGCTATCCTCTGTCTCTCATCTCCGAACTCTTCGACTGACTGCGAGGTGCCAAGATTTTCACCAAACTTGATTTAAGGGGCGCATAAAACCTTATCCGTATTCGAGCAGGCGACGAATGGAAAACCGCCTTCAGTAGCAGAGATGGTCACTTTGAATACTTAGTCATGCCCTTTGGTCTATGCACCGCCCCAGCAGTCTTTCAGGACTTTGTTAATGAGATTTTTCGGGACATGCTGTACTCCTGTGTGGTAGTCTACCTTGATGACATCCTCATTTTTTACTCCAACCTAGAGGAACATCGCCTTTATGTTCGTCAAGTGCTCCAACGATTACGTCAAAATCAACTTTACGCTAAAATTGAGAAGTGTCTATTCGAACGCAGCAGTCTTCCCTTCCTGGGATACATTGTGTTCGGACAACGTCTTCAAATGGAATCTGATAAACTTTCTGCGGTAATGGATTGGCCTCGTCCCACTGGTCTGCGAGCAATCGAAAGATTTCTCGGATTTGCAAATTATTATCGTCAATTCATTCCCCACTTCTCCACCATCGTTGCTCCTATTGTAGCACTGACTAAGAAAAATGCTAATCCGAAATCCTGGCAGCCACTGGTGGAGAAAGCCTTTAACCACCTCAAAGCCGCCTTCTCCTCTGCTCCAGTCTTGTCCAGACCAGATCCTCTGAAGCCCTTCTTCCTCGAGGTTGACGCCTCCTCTGTTGGAGCCGGAGCTGTTCTCCTTCAAAAATCCGCTAAAGGAAAAAATGTCACTTGCGGATTTTTCTCCAAAACTTTTTCTCCTCCAGAAAAAAACTATTCCATTGGAGGCCGTGAACTATTGGCGATTAAGTTGGCCCTTGAGGAGTGGAGACATCTTCTGGAAGGATCTCTTCACCCCATCACCATTTATACAGATCACAAAAATCTGTCTTCTCTCCAATCCGCCCAGCGGCTAAATCCTCGCCAGGCTAGGTGGTCGTTGTTTTTTGCCCGTTTTAACTTTCAGATCCATTTTCGTCCCACAGACAAGAATGTCAGAGCTGATGCTCTATCTCGTACCACCGATGCCTCTGAAGCCGAGACCCTTCCTCAGCACATCATTCCCCCTGAGTGTCTGATCTCTTCTGCTCCTGCTTCTCTGGTGCCTACCCCTCCAGGAAAGACTTATGTACCTCCCCGTCTTCGCCTCCGGATTCTCAAATGGGGCCAATCCTCCCTTCTGGCTGGTCACGCTGGAATCAAAAAGACTTTACAGTTGATTGCCAGACACTATTGGTGGTCCTCCTTGGAAAAGGATGTGACCGATTTCGTACGAGCCTGTACAGTATGTGCACGTGACAAGACCCCTCGTCAGAAGCCTTCAGGTCTTCTCCATCCGCTGCCGGTGCCTGAACAGCCTTGGTCCCACATAGCCATGGACTTCATCACTGATCTTCCTGTATGCCATGGCAACACTGTCATCTGGGTGGTCGTTGATCGTTTTTCCAAAATTACTCACTTTATTCCGCTTCCAGGCCTTCCTTCTGCGCCACAGTTGGCGAAGGAATTTTTTCTGCAGATTTTCCGTCTTCACGGGCTTCCCACACATATCGTCTCGGATAGAGGCGTTCAATTTGTGTCTAAATTTTGGAGAGCTCTCTGTAATCAATTAAAGATCAAATTAAATGTCTCGTCCTCCTACCACCCACAGTCCAATGGACAAGTGGAGAGAGTGAACCAGATCCTTGGTGACTACCTGTGACATTTTGTCTCCGCCCGCCAAGATGATTGGGTCGACCTGTTACCCTGGGCTGAATTCTCGTACAATTTCAAAAACTCTGAGTCATCCGCCAAGTCTCCGTTCTTTGTTGTGTACGGCCGTCACCCGCTTCCCCCCTCCCCATCCCCACTTCATCTGGAGTTCCTGCTGTAGATGAATTGACCCGGGACTTCTCCACTATCTGGAAGGAGACTCAAAAGTCGCTCTCACTGGCCTCTTCTCGCATGAAGAAACATACGGATAAGAAGAGAAGAACTCCTCCTGTCTTTGCCCCTGGTGACAAAGTGTGGCTCTCTGCCAAATATATTCGGTTTCTTGTCCCTAGCTACAAGCTGAGTCCTCGCTACCTCGGGCCATTTAGAGTCAAAAGTCAAATCAACCCTGTCTCCTACAAGCTCCATCTTCCTTCTTCTCTTCGTATTCCTAACTCCTTTCATGTATCCCTTCTCAAACCTCTCGTTCTTATCTGCTTTTCCCCCAAGGTCACCGTTCCTGCTCCTGTCACTGGGTCCTCTGACGTCTTCTCAGTAAAAGAAATCCTCGCCTCCAAGGTCGTCAGAGGTAAAAAAAAAATTTCTTGTTGACTGGGAGAATTGTGGCCCCGAAGAGAGGTCTTGGGAGCCCGAGGACCATATCCTGGACAAGGAGCTCATCTATAGGTTCCTGGGCTCCAAAAAGAGGGGGAGACCAAAGGGGGGGGTACTGTAACGCCGAGCGCTCCGGGCCCCGCTTCCCCTCCGGAGCGCTCGCGGCGTCACTCCCCTGCTTGCAGCGCCCTGGTCAGCGAGTCTGACCGGGAGCGCTGCTCTGTGTCCCTCGGCGGGATGCGCAGTAATGTGGGGGACTATACTGCCAACCTATTGTAGGGAACTATACTGTACCTAATGTAGGGGACTATACTGCACCTAATGTGGGGAACTATACTGCACCTAATGTGGGGGACTATACTGCACCTAATGTGGGGAACTATACTGCACCTAATGTGAGGAACTATACTGCACCTTATGTGGGGGAACTGTACTGCACCTAATGTGGTTGAACTGTGCTGTACACCTAATGTGGGGGAACTGTGCTGCACACCTAATGTGGGGGAACTGTTCTGCACACCTAATGTGGGGGTACTGTACTGCACACCTAATGTGGGGGAACTGTACTGCACACCTAATGTAGGGGAACTGTACTGCACACCTAATGTGGGGGAACTGTCCTGCACACCTAATGTGGGGGAACTGTACTGCACACCTTATGTGCGGGGAACTGTACTGCACACCTAATGTGCGGGGACTTGTACTGCCAACCTAATGTGCAGGGACTTGTACTGCCAACCTAATGTGCGGGGGCTTGTACTGCCAACCTAATGTGCGGGGACTTGTACTGCCAATCTAATGTCCGGGGATTTGTACTGCCAACCTAATGTGCAGGGACTTGTACTGCCAACCTAATGTGCGGGGACATGTACTGCACCTAATCTGGGGGAACTATACTGCACCTAATGTGGGGGAACTGTCGGGGGGGGGGGGGCATCATAGTAAAGTGCTCCGTCTTCCAGGCAGCCTTAATCTGGCCCTGCTCATGGCTGCCTAAATCGTGGTATTAGAGAGCTGTTGTAATTAAAAATATGTCAGCAGCCTTTCCCGGCCAAAATTTTTAATTGTTTAGCCCCTTTCTCGCCGCCCGATCACATCCGCAGTATATTACTGTTCATTTCATAATGATGCTGGAGTGAGTCCCCTCCCATCCGCCTTCTCACCTGGCAATCCACCAATCCGCATTCCGCAATGTTGATTACTTCATGATGCAACGTAACCCCTCCCTGCATTCCCCCCGCCCGCGGTACCAAGAAGAAGAGAAGAGGAAGAAAGAAGACTAGCTGCTGCTGCAGGAAAGCGAGCACGAGCAGATCACAAAAGAGAAAAAGGTAAGCAGAACAGAGAAAAGAGGAGAGGAGTAGAGGACAGGGGAAGGTTGAGCAAAGAAAGGGGATATTAGAGCAGCAGATAAGAGGAAGGAGAACAAATAAAATGGGAAGAAGAGACAACAAAATGGGACAGAGCAGAAAAAAGGGGAAGAGGAGCAGAGAAGGAAAGCAAAAGGTAAGGGAGCAGAAGGAGAGCAAAGAAAAGGGATATTAGAGCAGCAGATAAGAGGAAGGAGAGCAGCAGAAGAGCAAATACAATGGGAAGAAGAGACAACAAAATGGGATGGAGAGCAGAAAAAATTGGAAGAGAATCAGAGGAAGGATAGCCAAGGAAAGGGGAGCAGAAGGAGAGCAAAGAAAAGGGAAGGAGAGCAAAAAAAGGGGGAAGAGGAGCAGAGAAAAGGGGGAAGAGGAGCAGAGAAAAGGGGAAGGAGAGCAAAGAAAAGTGGGAAGAGGAGCAGAGAAATAGGGAAGGAGAGCAAAGAAAAGGGAAGGAGAGCAAAAAAAAGGGGGAAGAGGAGCAGAGAAAAGGGGAAGGAGAGCAAAGAAAAGGGGAAGGAGAGCAAAGAAAAGGGGAATAAGAGCAGAAAAAAGGGAAGGAGAGCAATAAAAAGTTGACTCCTTGGCTGACATCAGAGTTGATGGGAAAGCACTGTGATTGACTGAGATTATCAATTTTGATTATGTCAGCCAATTTGGCGCATCCAGCGCTGGCGGACTTGTGCAACTCTAGAATTAAGGTACCTTTTTTTCTAAATTTAAAGGGGATGTGGGGTGCTAAATAGTTTACCACTATAGGGTCAGAAATACACATTTGTCTTCCTGATTCTATAGTGTTCTTTGAATACCCTGTTGACAACTTTATTTCAGTTTTAGGAGACACCAACAAGAATAACTGAGTAGTCAGACATTTTTTTTTAATCTATACCCAATGTTTGTGTATAGATATTTTGCAGAAAAATTTAATTAGAAAAATAAGATTTCAAGAGCTGTGAATAGCGAGGTTATGATATATATTAAAGTTTGCCTTAAAATATGCAATTTATACAGTTAATTTTAATATAGCCTGATTACTTTTTTTTTCTTTTTTTCTTTTTATCAAGCTTGGAGGGCCTCAGATTTATTTTCGCCTAAGGCCTCAAAAAGTCTAGAGCCGCCTCTGTGCATATTGTTCAGTGTATATAAAGTTGTACAAATGTATAGCACCTTCCTGGGTCATGTGATCTACTGTCCTGTGATGTACCCAGAGTTCACTGGGTACAGGACCCACAGGCTTTGCAACCAATGGCTTTAGTCCAGCCTCCTAGTATATAAGGGGCTGTAGTCTCTAAATTCACTCTCTTGACTTCTGGATTTCAGCCAAGCACAATACCTGTACTGTCTAATAATTTCATCTCATCCAGGCCAAAGCCTAAAGAACCTGCAGCCACTTCAAAATGTGAGTTATCAAGCTCTATCTACAATTCTAGTCACTACTTACTCAACTCAAGTATACAATTAATAGCACAGTGGCCTGCATAAATCGCAATACTGCAAGTCCCAGCAAGCCTGTGAGGTATCCTGCATCCCGGTTGCCTCTAGAGAAACTGCATAATTCTAAAGACTGTTTCATAAGAAGTTTAAGTAAAAGTTCCAGTTATCTCACAATTCCTGCTGTGGACATTCCTTTATTGCCTGCCCTTTTTAGGTTAGTTGTCGGCAGGGCCTTATACAGAAAACAACCACATCCTGGCGTCATTACAAATCCGGGGTTAATAACACCTTAACCCACAGGGTTAATACTGCCAGACCCTGCTACACCGTTGCAACACCCCAGACACCACAAGTCTTTTGGCATCCTACAAACAGGATACGGGTGTGTGCCTTTAATATGCGGGGCGCAAGAAAAAGTCAGGGGGAGTTGAAGAATATCATATTGTGGCCAAAATGTCCCGCGCTGGTCTGCGTCCTGCCTCTTGGCGTGGGCATCATGTAGCTGTTCCTATGCCAAAGTGGAACTGTTATCTTTTGCTTGTGTTTGCCGGGGGACAGGAAGTCTGAGCTGCACCGATGACATCCTTCCGGCTGGCGGCCATTTTGTTGAAGCCTCATATAAAAGCAGCCACGTGGCCAGACCTCTACAGTCCGGAGATGGCAGCAAGGTGTGCAGAGATGGCGGAGCCCACCGCAACATGTGAGGAGAGCAGCAAGATGGTCCCGGAGAAGTGGGAAGTTGCCGCGGCTGCATCGCAACTTTTCCAAGAACTTGCTGACCTCTTGCAGCAGTTGTCCCTTGGGGCCGAGGAGGCCTGCAACCTGCCCCCGCTTCCAGAGGATGACGAGTGGACAGCCACCCAGAGAGGGGAATCACCACAGATTTCAGGACCTGCATCACAGGTGAGACTGTCCCCTCACTACAGATCCTGGGGATCCTGGGCGGAGATCACAACCGAGGAGTCGGATGTAAGTACTCCGGCCGAAGCCGCTTTTTCTACTCCTTTATCCTCCTCCTGCCCTGATAGGGAACCCCTAGCACAGAAGTCTGCACCTGTTAGCGCACGTCCGCAGTCACCCCCCCCCACCTTCCACAGTGGGTGTTCGTCGACGAGCCTGCACTCATGCAGTACATGCGGGACCACGTCCTTCCCCAGCCAGGGAAGCCACATCCACCAGTCCCCATAGCTGGGGCAGAAAGGGCCCGCAGGGAGACTGAAAATGCCCAGCATCATTGAAAAGTTAAGGGCTCAGCATTGAGAGAGATATGGGTCGAAACGCCTCCCTTATGAAGTCCAGGCAGAGCAACAGAGGGACACTAAAATTTGGAAGCTCTATACATTCGCATGCTGGGCTATCCTCAAGAGGGTGAGCCACCCTTAGAGCGCTGACACGCCACAATTGTAAAATTTGACAAAGCAAGAGGCTATGGTACCCTCCAGGACTGCCGGCATGGAGGGGCCATATTAGTCAATAGAAGGGGTTCAGTGGTACTACCTGCCTAGAAGATATCACTCCCTAGAGCGAGGGGAGATAGTAAAGTACACCCCAGTCAAGAGTCTGCGTGGTGAATGGGCTGCAGCCAACTAGGCCCAAAAGACCAACTCAGATACCATTCATATACTTCCCATGGGACGACTGGGACGCAGATCACCACGGGATTCGGCCGATGAGGTTGCCAGATACAGCCTGTGAAGAAGAAGTGTACAAGGTGCCCATCATGCATCCCAAGCACATCTCAAGGTCCAGTTCAGCATCATCTTTAACAAAGAACGTGCCCAGTCCTACTCCCCCTGAGGAGGTGAGGCCTAACCACCGGGCACCAACATATGTGCCTAGGCCTACTCCGGAGCCGGAGGTGTGGCCTAATCAGCAGGCACCAACTGATGTGCCGTGGCCTACTCCACCCAAGGAGGTGTGGCCGAACCAACCGGCACCAACTGTAGTACCAGTGGCCTCAGCCGCTGCCATTAATGTTGTTGTGAGCGTGAACCCATGAGTGGCACGGTCCCAGCTCACAAATGTTTCTTGGGACATTATTGTAAACCCCATGAGGGAAGCCCAACCTCGTGCTCCTCGCTATATGTCGCAAAGTAGGAAGCACGCTGATAGGCGAGGTTGGGAGGAAAGAAGATCCAACTTCTGAAATTGTTTTTCATTCACTGACTGTGTGGTACACTAGTACCTTCTTGTTGTTACATGTTTTCTTCAGTTCTGCAACAAGTTCAAGATAAAGTGCCTGGCAGGACTATTCCAAGAATTACTCCTGTTTGCAACATAACCACCTTCATAAGTTTGTGCCCGGCCCCTGGCCGAGAGACTACTTGCCTGAGGAGATCCTAGTAAGTTTGTGCCCGGCATAGCCGTGTTTTCATTTAGGATTCCATAATGTAGGTGGACTGTAGAGCCTTACAAGACCGTTAATGTAAATGTTATAATTTTTGTGCACAAAATTTAGCACTCAAACAGCAGGTAAATGTAACTGTTACGCCGAGCGCTCCGGGTCCCCGCTCCTCCCCGGAGCGCTCGCTACACTCTCGCTACTGCAGCGCTCCGGTCAGATCCACTGACCCGGGGCGCTGCGATACCACCTCCAGCCGGGATGCGATTCGCGATGCGGGTGGCGCCCGCTCGCGATGCGCACCCCGGCTCCCGTACCTGACTCGCTCTCCGTCGGTCCTGTCCCGGCGCGCGCGGCCCCGCTCCCTAGGGCGCGCGCGCGCCGGGTCTCTGCGATTTAAAGGGCCACTGCGCCGCTGATTGGCGCAGTGGTTCTAATTAGTGTGTTCACCTGTGCACTCCCTATTTATCCTCACTTCCCCTTCACTCCCTCACCGGATCTTGTTGCCATTGTGCCAGTGAAAGCGTTTCCTTGTGTGTTCCTAGCCTGTGTTCCAGACCTCCTGCCGTTGCCCCTGACTACGATCCTTGCTGCCTGCCCCGACCTTCTGCTACGTCCGACCTTGCTTCTGTCTACTCCCTTGTACCGCACCTATCTTCAGCAGTCAGAGAGGTTGAGCCGTTGCTAGTGGATACGACCTGGTCACTACCGCCGCAGCAAGACCATCCCGCTTTGCGGCGGGCTCTGGTGAAAACCAGTAGTGACTTAGAACCGATCCACTAGCACGGTCCACGCCAATCCCTCTCTGGCACAGAGGATCCACCTCCTGCCAGCCGGCATCGTGACAGTAGATCCGGCCATGGATCCCGCTGAAGTTCCTCTGCCAGTTGTCGCCGACCTCACCACGGTGGTCGCCCAGCAGTCACAACAGATAGCGCAACAAGGCCAACAGCTGTCTCAACTGACCGTGATGCTACAGCAGCTACTACCACAGCTTCAGCAATCATCTCCTCCGCCAGCTCCTGCACCTCCTCCGCAGCGAGTGGCCGCTTCTGGCCTACGACTATCCTTGCCGGATAAATTTGATGGGGACTCTAAATTTTGCCGTGGTTTTCTTTCCCAATGTTCCCTGCACTTGGAGATGATGTCGGACCAGTTTCCTACTGAAAGGTCTAAGGTGGCTTTCGTAGTCAGCCTTCTGTCTGGAAAAGCTCTGTCATGGGCCACACCGCTCTGGGACCGCAATGACCCCGTCACTGCCTCTATACACTCCTTCTTCTCGGAAATTCGAAGTGTCTTTGAGGAACCTGCCCGAGCCTCTTCTGCTGAGACTGCCCTGTTGAACCTGGTCCAGGGTAATTCTTCCGTTGGCGAGTACGCCGTACAATTCCGTACTCTTGCTTCAGAACTATCCTGGAATAATGAGGCACTCTGCGCGACCTTTAAAAAAGGCCTATCCAGCAACATTAAAGATGTTCTGGCCGCACAAGAAATCCCTGCTAACCTACATGAACTCATTCATCTAGCCACTCGCATTGACATGCGTTTTTCCGAAAGGCGTCAGGAGCTCCGCCAGGATATGGACTTTGTTCGCACGAGGCGTTTTTTCTCCCCGGCTCCTCTCTCCTCTGGTCCCCTGCAATCCGTTCCTGTGCCTCCCGCCGTGGAGGCTATGCAGGTCGACCGGTCTCGCCTGACACCTCAAGAGAGGACAAGACGCCGTATGGAGAATCTCTGCCTGTACTGTGCCGGTACCGAACACTTCCTGAAGGATTGTCCTATCCGTCCTCCCCGCCTGGAAAGACGTACGCTGACTCCGCACAAAGGTGAGACAGTCCTTGATGTCAACTCTGCTTCTCCACGTCTTACTGTGCCTGTGCGGATATCTGCCTCTACCTTCTCCTTCTCTACTATGGCCTTCTTGGATTCCGGATCTGCAGGAAATTTTATTTTGGCCTCTCTCGTCAACAGGTTCAACATCCCGGTGACCAGTCTCGCCAGACCCCTCTACATCAATTGTGTTAACAATGAAAGATTGGACTGTACCATACGTGTCCGCACGGAGCCCCTTCTAATGTGCATCGGACCTCATCACGAGAAAATTGAATTTTTGGTCCTCCCCAATTGCACTTCCGAAATTCTCCTTGGACTACCCTGGCTTCAACACCATTCCCCAACCCTGGATTGGTCCACTGGGGAGATCAAGAGTTGGGGCTCCTCTTGTTTCAAGGACTGCCTTAAACCGGTTCCCAGTACCCCTTGCCGTGACTCTGTGGTTCCCCCTGTAACCGGTCTCCCTAAGGCCTATATGGACTTTGCGGATGTTTTTTGCAAAAAACAAGCTGAGACTCTACCTCCTCACAGGCCTTATGATTGTCCTATTGACCTCCTCCCGGGTACTACTCCACCCCGGGGCAGAATTTATCCCCTCTCTGCCCCAGAGACTCTTGCTATGTCGGAGTACATCCAGGAAAATTTAAAAAAGGGCTTTATCCGCAAATCCTCCTCTCCTGCCGGAGCCGGATTTTTCTTTGTGTCCAAAAAAGATGGCTCCCTACGTCCTTGCATTGACTACCGCGGTCTTAATAAAATCACGGTAAAGAACCGCTACCCCCTACCTCTCATCTCTGAACTCTTTGATCGCCTCCAAGGTGCCCACATCTTTACCAAACTGGACTTAAGAGGTGCTTATAATCTCATCCGCATCAGAGAGGGGGATGAATGGAAAACGGCATTTAACACTAGAGATGGACAGTTTGAGTATCTGGTCATGCCCTTTGGCCTGTGCAACGCCCCTGCCGTCTTCCAAGACTTTGTTAATGAAATTTTTCGTGACCTCTTATACTCCTGTGTTGTTGTATATTTGGACGATATCCTGATTTTTTCTGCCAATCTAGAAGAACACCGCCAGCATGTCCGTATGGTTCTTCAGAGACTTCGTGACAATCAACTTTATGCCAAGTTGGAGAAATGTCTGTTTGAATGCCAATCTCTTCCTTTCCTAGGATACTTGGTCTCTGGCCAGGGACTACAAATGGATCCAGACAAACTCTCTGCCGTCTTAGATTGGCCACGCCCCTACGGACTCCGTGCTATCCAACGTTTTTTGGGGTTCGCCAATTATTACAGACAATTTATTCCACATTTTTCTACCATTGTGGCTCCTATCGTGGCTTTAACCAAAAAAAATGCCAATCCTAAGTCATGGCCTCCTCAAGCGGAAGACGCCTTTAAACGGCTCAAGTCTGCCTTTTCTTCGGCTCCCGTGCTCTCCAGACCTGACCCATCTAAACCCTTCCTATTGGAGGTTGATGCCTCCTCAGTAGGAGCTGGAGCGGTCCTTCTACAAAAAAATTCTTCTGGGCATGCTGTTACTTGTGGTTTTTTTTCTAGGACCTTCTCTCCGGCGGAGAGGAACTACTCCATCGGGGATCGAGAGCTTCTAGCCATTAAATTAGCACTTGAGGAATGGAGGCATCTGCTGGAGGGATCAAGATTTCCAGTTATTATTTACACCGATCACAAGAACCTCTCCTATCTCCAGTCTGCCCAACGGCTGAATCCTCGCCAGGCCAGGTGGTCTCTGTTCTTTGCCCGATTTAATTTTGAAATTCATTTTCGGCCTGCCGATAAGAACATTAGGGCCGATGCTCTCTCTCGTTCCTCGGATGCCTCGGAAGTAGAACTCTCTCCGCAACACATCATTCCTCCTGACTGCCTGATCTCCTCTTCTCCAGCCTCCATCAGGCAAACTCCTCCAGGGAAGACCTTCGTCTCTCCACGCCAACGCCTCGGAATCCTCAAATGGGGTCACTCCTCCCATCTCGCAGGTCATGCGGGCATCAAGAAATCCGTGCAACTCATCTCTCGCTTCTATTGGTGGCCGACTCTGGAGACGGATGTCGTGGACTTTGTGCGAGCCTGCACTGTCTGTGCCCGGGATAAGACTCCTCGCCAGAAGCCCGCTGGTCTTCTTCATCCTCTGCCTGTCCCCGAACAGCCTTGGTCTCTGATTGGTATGGACTTTATTACAGACCTACCCCCATCCCGTGGCAACACTGTTGTTTGGGTAGTCGTTGATCGATTCTCCAAAATGGCACATTTCATCCCTCTTCCTGGTCTCCCTTCAGCGCCTCAGTTGGCAAAACAATTTTTTGTACACATTTTTCGTCTTCACGGGTTGCCCACGCAGATCGTCTCGGATCGAGGCGTCCAATTTGTGTCAAAATTTTGGAGGGCTCTCTGTAAACAACTCAAGATTAAATTAAACTTTTCTTCTGCATATCATCCTCAATCCAATGGGCAAGTAGAAAGAATTAACCAGGTCTTAGGTGATTATTTACGACATTTTGTTTCCTCCCGCCAGGATGACTGGGCAGATCTTCTACCATGGGCCGAATTCTCGTATAACTTCAGAGTCTCTGAATCTTCCTCCAAATCCCCATTTTTCGTGGTGTACGGCCGTCACCCTCTTCCCCCCCTCCCTACCCCCTTGCCCTCTGGTTTGCCCGCTGTGGATGAAATATCTCGTGATCTTTCCACCATATGGAAAGAGACCCAAAATTCTCTCTTACAGGCTTCATCACGCATGAAGAAGTTTGCTGATAAGAAAAGAAGAGCTCCCCCCATTTTTTCTCCTGGAGACAAGGTATGGCTCTCCGCTAAATATGTCCGCTTCCGTGTCCCTAGCTACAAGTTGGGACCACGCTATCTTGGTCCTTTCAAAATTTTGTGCCAGATTAATCCTGTCTCTTACAAACTTCTTCTTCCTCCTTCTCTTCGTATTCCTAATGTCTTTCACGTTTCTCTTCTTAAACCACTCATTATCAACCGTTTCTCTCCCAAACTTGTTTCCCCCACTCCTGTTTCCGGCTCCTCGGACATCTTCTCCGTTAAAGAGATACTGGCATCCAAAAAGGTCAGGGGTAAAACTTTTTTTTTAGTTGATTGGGAGGGTTGTGGTCCAGAAGAGAAATCCTGGGAACCTGAGGAGAATATCCTAGACAAAAGTCTGCTCCTCAGGTTCTCAGGCTCTAAGAAGAGGGGGAGACCCAAGGGGGGGGGGGGTACTGTTACGCCGAGCGCTCCGGGTCCCCGCTCCTCCCCGGAGCGCTCGCTACACTCTCGCTACTGCAGCGCTCCGGTCAGATCCACTGACCCGGGGCGCTGCGATACCACCTCCAGCCGGGATGCGATTCGCGATGCGGGTGGCGCCCGCTCGCGATGCGCACCCCGGCTCCCGTACCTGACTCGCTCTCCGTCGGTCCTGTCCCGGCGCGCGCGGCCCCGCTCCCTAGGGCGCGCGCGCGCCGGGTCTCTGCGATTTAAAGGGCCACTGCGCCGCTGATTGGCGCAGTGGTTCTAATTAGTGTGTTCACCTGTGCACTCCCTATTTATCCTCACTTCCCCTTCACTCCCTCGCCGGATCTTGTTGCCATTGTGCCAGTGAAAGCGTTTCCTTGTGTGTTCCTAGCCTGTGTTCCAGACCTCCTGCCGTTGCCCCTCACTACGATCCTTGCTGCCTGCCCCGACCTTCTGCTACGTCCGACCTTGCTTCTGTCTACTCCCTTGTACCGCGCCTATCTTCAGCAGTCAGAGAGGTTGAGCCGTTGCTAGTGGATACGACCTGGTCACTACCGCCGCAGCAAGACCATCCCGCTTTGCGGCGGGCTCTGGTGAAAACCAGTAGTGACTTAGAACCGATCCACTAGCACGGTCCACGCCAATCCCTCTCTGGCACAGAGGATCCACCTCCTGCCAGCCGGCATCGTGACAGTAACCTGAATATCTCAAGTGTTGTGCTGCTGATATGTAACCTTTGTGCGGCCAAGCAATTAAGATTTATGGTTACATAAAATGTCTATGAAACCACAGAATTAATTCATAGGCGATATATATAAGAATAAAAGATACAAATATAAAATATAGGGTGGATACTGGGGTGAGAGAGCCTGTATACCAATGAGAGTAGAAAAAAGTCACAATGCTGTTAGTGGGCTGCAATTCATACAAATAAATTAATAAATAAAGAAGGGGGGTTGCATGCACAAAAGCAGGGGGGGGGAATGATGGGGGGAGGGGAACAGAATAAGTGTTGGGTGTCTATGCACAAACAAAGTGTGCAATACGTGTAGGAATTACACACCACACAGTGGCTAGTGATAACAAAAAAATAAATACACAAGTAATAAAATAAGGACAAGTAAAGCACAGCAATAAAGTGAATAATATAAAAAATAGTGCAAAAAAATACCGTGCAACTGTGACAAACAAGGATGTGAACATGCAACCAAAGAAACGGATGGATACTGCCTGGGTAAACCAGTATAGAGCTAGCAGCAAGTAATAACAAGCAGCAGGCAGGTAGCAGCAATGATGTAGATAGCAGCAAGTAAGTAGCAACAGAATTAAAGTAGTGACTAGCAGCAAACAATAGTATAGAGCTTGGTATAAGTTGGACAGGACTCACCCCAGTCCACCTCCACAACTCCGACGGGTTTCGCCGGAAGCGGCTTTGTCCACAACTCCGGCGAAATGCGTCGGAGTTGTGGAGGTGGACTGGGGTGATTCCTGTGCCAACTTATACCAAGCTCTATACTATTGTTTGCTGCCAGTGACTACTTTAATTCTGCTGCTACTTACTTGCTGCTATCTACATCATTGCTGCTACCTGCCTGCTGCTTGTTATTACTTGCTGCTAGCTCTATACTGGTTTACCCAGGCAGTATCCATCCTTTTCTTTGGTTACATGTTCACATCCTTGTTTGTCACAATTGCACATTATTTTTTTTGCACTATTTTTTATATTATTCACTTTAGTGCTGTGCTTTACTTGTCCTTATTTTATTACTTGTGTATTCATTTTTTTGTTATCACTTGCCACTGTGTGGTGTGTAATTCCTACACGTATTGCACACTTTGTTTGTGCATAGACACCCAACACTTATTCTGTTCCCCTCCCCCCATCTCTCCCCCCCTGCTTTCGTGCATGCAACCCCCTTCTTTATTTACTGTATATACTCGAGTATAAGCCGACCTGAGTATAAGTCGAGACCCCTAATTTCAACCCAAAATCCCAGGAAAAGTTATTGACTCGAGTATAAGCCTAGGGTGGGAAATACATCATCCCCCCCTGTCATCATCCAGACCCCCGTCATTAACATCCTCATCATCATCACCGCCTGTCATCATCCAGACCCTCATCATTATCACCTGTCATCATCCCCTTGTCATCATCCCACACATCCCCCTTCATCATCCCCTTGTCATCATCCCCACCCCCCTTCATCATCCCCTTGTCATCATCCCCACCCCCCTTCATCATCCCCTTGTAATCATCCCACACCCCCCCTTCATCATCCCCTTGTCATCATCCCCACCCCCCTTCATCATCCCACACCCCCCCCCTTCATCATCCTCTTGTCATCATCCCACACCCCCCCTTCATCATCCTCTTCTCATCATCCGCCCTCAGTGGTCTTCAACCTGCGGACCTCCAGAGGTTTCAAAACTACAACTCCCAGCAAGACCACTGCGGCCTTCGACATCATCCAGCCCCCTCTCACCCCCCTTTAGTTCTGTACAGTACTCACCTCCGCTCGGCGCTGGTCCGGTGCTGCAGGGCTGTCCGGAGAGGAGGTCGTCCGGTGGGATAGTGGTTCCGGGCTGCTATCTTCACTGGGGGCGCCTCTTCTCCGCGCTTCCGGCCCGGAATAAAGGCGTTGCCTTGACAATGACGCAGAAGTACGTTGGCAATGAACGTACCTCTGCGTCGTTGTCAAGGCAACGTGACTATTCTGGGGCCGGGCCTGAAGCGCTTAGAAGAGGCCTCCCCGGTGAAGATAGCAGCCCGGAACCACTATCCCACCGGACCACCTCCTCTCCGGACAGTCCTGCAGCACCGGACCAGCGCCGAGCGGAGGTGAGTACTGTACAGAACTAAAGGGGGGTGAGAGGGGGCTGGATGATGTCGAAGGCCGCAGTGGTCTTCAACCTGCGGACCTCCGGAGGTTTCAAAACTACAACTCCCAGCAAGCCCGGACAGCCGATGGCTGCCCGGGCTTGCTGGGAGTTGTAGTTTTGAAACCTCTGGAGGTCCGCAGGTTGAAGACCACTGCGGGTCGAGAGTTCACTCGAGTATAAGCCGAGGGGGGTGTTTTCAGCACGAAAAATCGCGCTGAAAAACTCGGCTTATACTCGAGTATATACGGTATTCATTTATTTGTATGAATTGCAGCCCAATAACAGCATTGTGACTTTTTTCTACTCTCATTGGTATACAGGCTCTCTCACCCCAGAATCCACTCTTTATTTTATATTTTATATTTGTATCTTTTATTCTTATATATATCTCCTATAAATTGATTCTGTGGTTATATATATATATATATATATATATATATATATATATATATATATGCATTTTTTACTATATATTCCAATAAAATAATTTTTATATGTGATTACGCTTGTCACAAGTTATTTTTAATTGGGGTACCTTCACAATTTGTCGTGTGGTTTCACACACCTGTACAGGGGCGGACACCGACAACAGAGGTCCCCTGTGCAAAGAATGTGCCTGAAAGCACTGTGCCCCCTCATGTACCTAGACCCCACCGGAGTGCCTCCACTTACCCCGCGTGTGTAGTGTCGCCACTTGCCTTGTCCACCACAGGTGGATGGAACGGCTCCTAAGGTGGGCTCTGGGTGACCCCTGTCCCTCTCAGTGTGCGGTGAAGGCCCAGTGAGTACTCCCCCGGGTCAGCCTGACCCGTATCTAGCTGGGAGGCAGAGGGCAGTGCTCCCCTTTACACTCGCACCCCTGGACTTAGCACGACACCCCTTGGCACCCCCTGGTTCCTTGGCTCCTAAGTCATAGAAGTGACTTACAGGCAGGGCCAGACTGGGACCAAAAATAGGCCCAGGCATTTTAAAATAAACAGCCCATTTTTATGGTGGGGGTCTGACTCATGGGACCCCCACCAATCACCTTGGTTCAAGTGGCTCCCCAGATATTGGAAAGCTGCAACTCCCATCATGTCTGAAGTGACTACAGCTGATGGGACAGTCAGGAGACTACACAATGATATCAGTGACTACAGCTCTGATGGGACAGTTAGGAAAATACACAATGATATCAATGACCTGAGTGACATCTTCTCTGTTGTCTTTACTTTTCTTCATCTGATCCAGACACCAGGATTTCTTCCATCTTCTCTGCAGAGTTTGACACCTGGACATCATTGGTTCCTTAATTTGTCAGTAGATCCTCATCCTCTGTATGATGACAATAATCATTATAACCTTGCCAAATACTGTACCCCCTGAATATAATACTGTCAACCACTGTACCCCCTGAATACTGCCAACCACTGTACCCCTGAATATAATACTGCCAACCACTGTACCCCTGAATATAATACTGCCAAATACTGTACCCCTGAACATAATACTGTCAACCACTGCACCCTGAATATAATACTGCCAACCACTGTACCCTGAATATAATACTGCCAACCACTGTACTCCATGAATTTAATACTGCCAAATACTGTGCCAATGAATATAATACTGCCAACCAATGTACCCCTGAATATAATACTTCCAAATACTGTACCCCTGAATATAATACTGCCAACCGCTGTACTCCATGAATATAATACTGCCACACACTGTACCCCTGAATATAATACTGCCAACCACTGTACTCCATGAATATAATACTGCCAACCACTGTACCCCTGAATATAATACTGCCAATCACTGTACCCCTGAATATAATACTGCCAAATACTGTACCCCTGAATATAATACTGCCAACCACTGTACTCCATGAATATAATACTGCCAAATACTGTACCCCTGAATATAATACTGCCAACCACTGTACTCCATGAATATAATACTGCCAACCACTGTACTCCATGAATATAATACTGCCAAATACTATACCCATGATTATAATACTGCCAAATACTGTACCCCTAAATATAATACTGCCAAATACTGTACCCCTGAATATAATACTGCCAAATACTGTACCCCTGAATATAATACTGCCAACCACTGTACTCCATGAATGTAATACTGCCAACCACTGTACTCCATGAATGTAATACTGCCAAATACTGTACCAACCACTGAATCACCCCATACACCCCACGCACTCCATCCTCAGTCTCCTCATCACCTTATACACCCCATGCAACCCATCCTCAGTCTCCTCATCATCCCATACACCCCACGCACCCCATCCTCAGTCTCCTCATCACCCCATACACCCAATGCACTCCATCCTCAGTCTCCTCATCACCCCATGCACTCCATCCTCAGTCTCCTCATCACCCCCATACACCCCATGCACTCCATCCTCAGTCTCCTCATCACCCCATGCACTCCATCCTCAGTCTCCTCATCACCCCATACACCCCATGTACTCCATCCTCAGTCTCCTCATCACCCCATGCACTCCATCCTCAGTCTCCTCATCACCCCATACACCCCATGCACTCCATCCTCAGTCTCCTCATCACCCCATGCACTCCATCCTCAGTCTCCTTATCACCCCATACACCCCATGCACTCCATCCTCACTCTCCTCATCACCCCATGCACTCCATCCTCAGTCTCCTTATCACCCCATGCACTCCATCCTCAGTCTCCTCATCACCCCATACACCCCATGCACTCCATCCTCAGTCTCCACATCACCCCATACACCCCATCCTCAGTCTCCTCATTACCCCATACACCCCATGCACTCCATCCTCAGTCTCCTCATCACTCCATACACCCCATGCACTCCATCCTCAGTCTCCCCATCACCCCATGCACTCCATCCTCAGTCTCCTTATCACCCCATACACCCCATGCACTCCATCCTCAGTCTCCTCATCAGCCCACACACCCCATGCACTCCATCCTCAGTCTCCTCATCACCCCATACACCCCATGCACTCCATCCTCAGTCTCCTCATCACCCCATGCACCCCATGCACTCCATCCTCAGTCTCCTCATCACCCCATGCACTCCATCCTCAGTCTCCTCATCACCCCATGTACTCCTTCCTCAGTCTCCTCATCACCCCATGCACTCCACCCTCAGTCTCCTCATCACCCCATGCACTCCATCCTCAGTCTCCTCATCACCCCATATACCTTAAGCACCTCATCATTATTACACAGCTGACACCCCCCCCCCCCGTCCTTCTCATCAGCATTAAACCCCCTAATCACTACACCCCTGACCCCCTTTCTGGTCCTCCTATGCTCTCCCAGACCCCCAATCCTCCTTATCATTACACCAACAAAATCTTCAACACCCCTCCTGTCCTCTTCATCATCATTACAATTCAAGCTATGTCTGAGTACATACAAGAAAACCTCAAAAGAGGTTTTATCCGGAAATCTTCTTCTCCGGCTGGAGCTGGATTTTTCTTTGACGCTAAAAAAGATGGATCTCTCCACCCTTGTATTGATTACCGCGGTCCCAATAAAATTACCGTAAAAAATCGCTATCCTCTGCCTCTCATCTCCGAACTCTTCGACCGACTGCGAGGTGCTAAGATTTTCACCAAACTAGATCTAAGGGGCTCATATAACCTCATCCGTATTCGAGCAGGTGATGAATGGAAGAACGCCTTCAATATCAGAGATGGTCACTTTGAATACCTTGTTATGCCATTTGGTCTATGCAATGCCCCAGCAGTCTTTCAGGACTTTGTTAATGAAATTTTTTGGGATATGCTGTACTCTTGTGTGGTAGTCTATCTTGACGACATCCTCATTTTTTCCTCCAACTTAGAGGAACATCGCCTTCATGTTTGTCAAGTGCTCCAGCGACTACACCAAAATCAACTTTACGCCAAAATTGAGAAGTGTCTTTTCGAACGCAGCAGTCTTCCCTTCTTGGGTTACATTGTGTCCGGACAAGGTCTTCAAATGGACCCTGTTAAACTTTCTGCGGTAATGGATTGGCCTCGTCCCACTGGCCTGCGAGCAATCCAAAGATTTCTCGGATTTGCAAATTACTACCGCCAATTAATTCCCCTCTTCTCCACCATCATTGCTCCTATTGTAGCACTGACTAAGAAAAATGCTCATCCGAAATCCTGGCCGCCACATGTGGAGGAAGCCTTTAACCACCTCAAAGCCGCCTTCTCCTCTGCTCCAGTCTTGTCCAGACCTGATCCTCAGAAGCCCTTCTTCCTCGAGGTTGACGCCTCCTCTGTTGGAGCCGGAGCTGTTCTCCTACAAAAATCTGCTAAAGGAAAAAATGTCACTTGCGGATTTTTCTCCAAAACCTTTTCACCTCCAGAAAAAAATTATTCCATCGGAGACCGTGAACTGTTGGCGATTAAGTTGGCCCTTGAGGAATGGAGACATCTTTTGGAAGGATCCCTTCACCCCATCACCATTTTTACAGATCACAAAAATTTGTCTTATCTCCAATCCGCCCAGCGGCTAAATCCTCGCCAGGCTAGGTGGTCGTTGTTTTTTGCCCATTTCAACTTTCAGATCCATTTTCGTCCCGCTGACAAGAATGTCAGAGCTGATGCTCTATCTCGTACCACCGATGCCTCTGAAGCCGAGACCCTTCCTCAGCACATCATTCCCCCTGAGTGCCTGATCTCTTCTGCTCCTGCTTCTCTGGTACCTGTCCCTCCAGGAAAGACTTATGTTCCTCCTCGTCTTCGCCTCCGGATTCTCAAATGGGGCCATTCCTCCCTTCTGGCTGGTCACGCTGGAATCAAAAAGACTTTACAGTTGATTGCCAGACACTATTGGTGGTCCTCCTTGGAAAAGAATGTGACCGATTTCGTACGAGCCTGTACAATATGTGCACGTGACAAGACCCCTCGTCAGAAACCTTCAGGTCTTCTCCATCCGCTGCCGGTGCCTGAACAGCCTTGGTCCCACATTGCCATGGACTTAATCACTGATCTTCCTGTATCCCATGGCAACACTGTCATCTGAGTGGTGGTTGATCGTTTTTTCAAAATGGCTCACTTTATTCCGCTTCCAGGCCTTCCTTCTAAGCCACAGTTGGCGAAGCTATTTTTTCTGCAGATTTTTCGTCTTCACGGGCTTCCCACACATATCGTCTCGGATAGAGGCGTTCAATTTGTGTCTAAATTTTGGAGAGCTCTCTGTAATCAATTAAAGATCAAATAAAATTTTTCTTCCTCCTACCACCCACAGTCCAATGGACAAGTGGAGAGAGTGAACCAGATCCTTGGTCACTACCTGCGACATTTTGTCTCCTCCCGCCAAGATGATTGGATCGACCTGTTACCCTGGGCTGAATTCTCGTACAATTTCAAAAACTCTGAGTCATCCGCCAAGTCTCCGTTCTTTGTGGTGTACGGCCGTCACCCACTTAACCCCCTCCCCATCCCCACTTCTTCTGGAGTTCCTTCTGTAGTTGAATTGACCCGGGACTTCTCCTCTATCTGAAAGGAGACTCAAAAGTCGCTCTCACTGGCCTCTTCTCGCATGAAGAAACATGCGGATAAGAAGAGAAGAACTCCTCCTGTCCTTGCCCCTGGTGACAAAGTGTGGCTCTCTGCCAAATATATTCGGTCCCGCTGCTTCCCCGGAGTGCTCGTGGCGTGCTTCTGGATGCAGCGCTCCGGTCAGCACCGCTGACCGCGAGCGCTGCTTCCATGTTCCCTGAGGGGACGCGATCCGAGGTGCGGGACGTGCCCGCTCTCAGATCGCGTCCCGTGTCTCTCACCCACCACATCCTCCTTCACTGCCCTCCCGGCGCGCGGGCCCGCTCTCCAGGGCGCGCGCGCGTCAGCTCTTTGAAATATAAAGGGCCAGTGCACCACTAATTGGTTCCTGGCCCAATCAGTTCAATACATATAAAAACCCACTTCCCCTTCCTGTCCTTGCCGGATCTTGTTGCCCTAGTGCCCTGAGAAAGCGTTTTGTGTATCCCAAGCCTGTGTATCCAGACCCTTGCCGTTGCCCCTGACTACGAACCATTGCTGCCTGCCCAGACCTTCTGCTACGTCCGACCTTGCTCTTGCCTTGTACTTGTGTACTGCGCCTGACTCAGCTGTCAGTGAGGTTGAGTCGCTATCGGGTGGAACGACCTGGGGGTAACCTGCCGCTGCAAGTCCATCCCGCTTTGCGGCGGGCTCTGGTGAAAACCAGTAACCCCTTAGATTCCGTTCCCCTGGTACTGCCCACGCCATCACCTCACTGACACAGAGGATCCACCTCCAGTGTCCTCTCTGCATACCAGTCCGGATCCTGACAACTGACTTCACATATATTCACAAAATACAGTGTACACATAATTCAGTACATAAACGTCAGTCCAAATAGTGTACATTCACAAAGTCTAGAACACATAACTCACTAAAATTCCAAATACCTATCTTACAGAGAAAAAAAACTTAGTCTTAGGGACTGTAACCTGTTTTTTACCAGTCCATTCCACTGTTATGCACAAATGTTATGTTTTAATATGTTCTTTCTTATCACTACGTGTTCAGGATGCTTTTGTGGCCAGAAGGTATTTCTGTAGCTAACTAAAAAAATACACGTATACAAAAAGGTAACAGTAAGTGAAATTGTTATCTAGATTCAGAGTTCTAGGGGTAAGTGTGTAGTACCGATAGACCCTAGTAGCTAAGTCATTGGGCAGAAAGCCTCAGGCAACCCAATTCGCAACCAGTGTATAACAAGGGAAATAATATGTGGTATTATATCAAATATATGTCAATAAAAAAGGTAACAGTGAGATTCATTTCAGTATGTAGAAGTATGACAGTCATTATACATACTTCATGTCAAGTGTCAGTCAGAGATTTCATAGTCAAATATCTACATGTCAGTCAAATGTCAGACATAAATCAAATATCCAATGTCATATGTCAATAAAGTTTCAGCTATAGACGGATGTTATAGCTAGGATATAACTAATTGTATTTCATGTATAGTCATTAGAGATGCATAATCTAATAAACTAAAGTATTATGGAGATACCAAAGGTATGAAGATGTAATATTACACGATTGTCATGTTATTTGTGTTATTGCTAGTATTATTTAGAAAGTTCTAAAAAGAAAAAAAAATTTTATCTATCCCATCCTGTTCATGAATAAGTTCCAGAGCATGTATGGACATTATTTAAATGCACAGCGACTCTATATGTTTTTTCATCATTTTGGTTATCATCAGCCTGAACTGGGACATTTGGATTAATGCTTCAGGACTGCAACCGGCCCTCTGGCCATTCCGTTCCTCTCCCTAAGGGGACATACGTCGGGGACTTGTATCCCGGTACAGGAAGAGTCGGGTACATGTGTCCCGGTACAGTCCATAAGGCTCTCCTGCAGGGCTTCCCCCCTTGCTCATCAGTTACTGCTTCATATAAATGCATTGTAAATGTATTGTGCAGACTGTTCAGTGTATATAAAGTTGTACAAATGTATAAGACCTTCCTGGGTCATGTGATCTACTGTTATGTGATGTACCCAGTGTTCCCTGGGTACAGGACCCACAGGCTTTGCAACCAATGGGCTTTAGTCCAGTCCCCTAGTATATAAGGGGCTGTAGTCTCTAAATTCACTCTCTTGATTCCAGGATTTCAGCCAAGCACAATACCTGTACTGTCTAATTTCATCTCATCCAGGCCAAAGCCTAAAGAACCTGCAGCCACTTCAAAACGTGAGTTATCAAGCTCTATCTACAATTCTAGTGACTACTACTCAACTCAAGTATACAATTAGTAGCACAGTGGCCTGCATAAATCGCAATACTACAAGTCCCAGCAAGCCTGTGAGGTATCCTGCATCCCGGTTGCCTCTAGAGAAACTTCATAATTGTAAAGACTGTTTCATAAGAAGTTTAAGTAAAAGTTCCAGTTATCTCACAATTCCTGCTGTGGACATTCCTTTATTGCCTGCCGTTTCTGGGTATGTTGTCGCCAGGGTCTTATACAGAAAACAACCCCATCCTGGCGTCATGACAAATCAGGGGTTAATAACACCTTACCCCACAGGGTTAATACCACCAGACCCTGCTACACCGTTGCAACACCCCAGACACCACACAGCAATTTGATTCCTCACGAACCTCGCAGCTCGGCGGTTGCTGACTTTATCCTGCATAAATTAATTCAGCTTTCTGGTGCTCCGGTGGGTTGGAAAAGGTGGATACAGTCCTAGGAGAGTCTTCTAGGACTGTATCCACATTTTCCAGCCCACCGAAGCACCTGAAAGCTGAACTCATTTATGCAGGCTAAAGTCAGCAACTGCCGAGCCGCGAGGTTCTTGACGAATTGAATTACTGTAACTTCGCTCATCTCTACCCGTAACGTAGCCTGGATCCAACGACACGCCCACTTTTCAAAAAGTGGATTTCATCATGTAAACTTTTTTTTTTTATGTGAACACTGTTATAAAAAGATTTGCCGTAAAAGTTTTAAATATGTCCCCCAATATTTTTGTCAGGATTGAACTTGGGACTTTAAACCAAAACCAAGAGTGGAACCAACACAGAAAAAAGTGCAAATCTTTCCATTAGAGTTGGTCTCAACATCTTTACATCCATTAGGCTAAGTTTCCACTTGATTTTTTTCTGGCAGTTTTGCCAAAAAGTGCGTGAAAAAAAATCAAGTGAAAACTTAGGCTAATACTACTATACTGTGTTTATACTACACATTTTTTTTTTTACTGCTGTGAATACAAGGTTTATATGGTTAAACAAATATTACTTGTTCCCTTTTTCATATCTATATTTGGTTAATATGATTTACTTTTTACTACATAACTGAGCCAAAAGAATGTCCTAAAAGTCTACATTGGAACGTGCAATACAACAGTCCAGATAAAGGTCAGAGGTGTGCCGAGGATTTCTTTGACCTGAAGCAGGTTCTATTTTCTGCCTTAAGGCGTAAAGGTAAATAAGAAGTAATATACTTGTTACTTCCTTAGCAACAGTACAAAGACACAATAGTCCCCTAATCCCCCCTCCCCTCTAGTTAAGCGTGTAATGCAAACTTTTGGTACAGAGAATAGTTCTTAGTACAATAAAAAGTTGTAGTTCAGGTTCAAAATGCATTAGTTACCCCAGTGGATAAAGTCAGGGCGAAAAAAATAACATAGACAGAGCATGCTGTATTTTATTCACTGACCCACAAACGCCAAGGAAGGGAGAAAAAGCAGCACAAAGCTATGCCTAGGCAGACTCTATCAGTAGATCGCCGATAGCAATAGCATAGCATTATTCAGTGTTAGCAGTTTACTGACTGCATATAAAAGTCCTCTATGGGATTGCATATAATGGCCCTGATTTATCAAAAATGTAGGGTTGGGTTTGTTTTTTTGGTTTCAACCCGACCATCTTTTTCTCTATCAATTTATTATTGTGTCGCACGTTTTATCGCAATCGGGTTTTTTTTTTGTCGCAGGCAGTTTTTTTTTGTCTCAGCTTTCTAATTCTCGCGTTTTTAGCAAATTTCCTGTCAGAAGAAATAACTAATATTTTTGTTTAGTTTCGAAAACAATGCATAATGACTATTGACATAAGAGCATGTATCGGGGAGTTTAGAAGCCCAAAAAGGGGCGTTTCCCTAACAAAACCAAGGTTTCCAACTGATTTATTAAGAAACCGACCAGACTTTTAGGGTTTCAGTGTACTTTTTTTCCCACTGCTGGAAGCAGTGGGAAAAAAAGGACACTGAAACCCTAAAAGTCTGGTTGGGTTTCTTAATAAATCAGTTGGAAACCTTGGTTTTGGTCGGGAAACGCCCCTTTTCCGGCTTGAAAAATTCCCGAGTCGGGTTCGTAGGAGAGGCTTGTCGCAGTTTGTTGCTCGATATCTGCGCCTTGTCGCAGACATCTTGCGCCAAAAAAATAAATTAAAAAACCCGACAAAAACTGTAGGGTTTCCAATGATAAATGAGGGCCAATGTTGGCAATGTTGAACTGAGAGTTTGACGCCTTAGATTTGTTTCTGGCCCATGCCCTTTGTTAGGTCTGGGCCCAAAAGGCCCTATTAATATGGGGAAATTTATATTTCTATGAATAGAACATCACTCATTCTATTCACATCACTGGCCGGAGTATAGTGCAGAGATGTGAGCGCTGTATAGAGCCGCTCCACATCTCTGCTATATTATGGACGATCGCTTCGCGCGATATGTCTATTAGTACATGTACTACTACTCCCATCATGGAACAGTCTGCTCCATGCTGGGAGTAGTAGTACTACTACCTAAAAAAAATTTAAGATAGAGAAAAAAAAAGTGAAACACACACATTTTATAAAAAATTTATTTTAAATACATTTTCTCCAATCCCTACTGCATCCTTTCTATTTCCTCTTTTTTTTTTTTGGTACCCAACAAAAACCCCAGAAAAAATGGCAGCAAAAAACTTCAGACTCAGGAAATTGCACTTGCGTTTTTTTCAGGCATTTCTTTCTGTCAAAAAAACGCAGGGAAAAAAAAAACTATTGGAATCCTAGCCTGAGGCAAATAAAATCCCAGCAATTTTGAAAAAATTTTTTTTTGTATGCTTGACTACGTAGCCTCTCCTTGTAGTCCTGTAGGAAAAAAGAAGTGTGGGAACTCTACCACTCAAGGACTGGCCCTCAGAACTCCTGTTAATGGGAATGGTGTTCCGGCTGTGAAAAAAGTCCAGGAACTCAGTTCCCGCGTGTTCCTGCAGGACTTGAGCCCTGCCGCTAGTAATTTTGGCCCTCATTTACAATTGCAAACCTGACATGTTTTGTTGGGTTGTGCGCCCGACTCTGTCGCATTGCGCCAGAAATTCTGTCTGCCCCAGAATTGAAAAAACCCCGACTAACTCTCCATTTTGCTAAGAAAACCCGAAAAAGGCCATGGGCCACCGGGAAAAGGGGGCGTAGTCTCCAAAAGGGGCGTGTTCCCGACATTTTCACAAAAACCCAACATATTTACTAAGGTTTCCACATAAAATGTGGTGGATTTGAGCTGAGGAAAACCCGGAAATCGGAGCAGGTGTAAAAAAAAAAAAGCAAAATGTAGGGAAAGTGGAAAATGTAGGGAAACCTTAGTAAATACCGTGGAAAATAAAATGTAGGGAATAAAAACCTTAGTAAACTCTTAGTAAATAATGGTCCTTGTGCGTTATAAGTATTGGATGCATTACTCTCATGCATTAGTTAGTTATTAGATGCATTCACTCCTTGTGCGTTATGTTAGTTGCCGTTAGTAACCTGATGCCTTATATCTCCAGCAGCTGCTCACAATGATTAACACCAGTCTTATTGTACATAGAATCTTAACCCCTTAAGGACTAAGGGTTTTTCCATTTTTGCACTTTCGTTTTTTCCTCCTCACCTTTTAAAAATCATAACCTTTCAATTTTGCACCTACAGACTCATATGATGGCTTTTTTTTATTGCGCCATCAATTCTACTTTGTAATGACATCAGTCATTTTACCCACAAATATACGGCAAAACAAAAACAAATCATTGTGCGACAAAATTGGAAAAAAAAAACGCCATTTTGTAACTTCTGGGGGCTTCCGTTTCTACGCAGTGCATTTTTTTGGGGGTAAAAATGACACCTTATCTTTATTCTGTAGGTTCATACAATTAGAATGGTACCCTACCTATATAGGTTTGATTTTGTCGCACTTCTGGAAAAAATCATAACTACATGCACGAAAATTAATACGTTAAAAATGTCCTCTTCTGACCCCTATAACTTTTATATTTTTCTGCATATGGGGATGTATGCAAGCTCATTTTTTGCGCCATGATCTGAAGGTTTTATCGGTACCATTTTGTTTTGATCGGACTTTTTGAACGCTTTTTATAAAAAAAAATTATGATATAAAAAGTGACCAAAAAATACACAATTTTTGATTTTTGAATTTTTTTACATGTACGCTATTGACCGTGGGGTTTAATTAACAATATATTTTTATAACTTGGACATTTACATACGCGGCGATACCACACATGTTTATATTTTTATTTACACAGCGTTTTTTTTTATGGGAAAAGGGGGGTGATTCAAACTTTTATTAGGGAAGGGGTTAAATCATCTATATATAAAAAAAAAAAAGGACTTTTTTTTTAAATGTTATAGCTCCCATAGAGGACTATAACATACACTACACTGATTGCCCACACTGATCAATGCTATGCCATGACATAGCATTGATCAGTGTTTTCGGCGCTCGACTGCTTGTGCCTGGATCTCAGGCACGGAGCAGTCAATTACCAACCGGACAACAAGGATGCAGGTAGGGACCCTACTCATGTATGTACAGCTAACACGAGTTTCATCTTAGTGGTCCCGATCAGCCCGACTGGGCTGCCGGGAATGCTTTTTTTTTTTACTTTAGACGCGGCGATCACCTTTGATCGTCGCGTCTAAAGGGTTAATACCGGACATCACTGCGATCGGTGATGTCCGGTATTAGCCACGGGTCCCAGCTACCGTGACATTGTGTGACCCCGCGTTATATCGCGGGAGCGGGCGCAGGGCATACAGGTGCGCCCTGCGTCCTTAAGAGGTTAATACTTAATATTAAATACATGTGATCTCATATAACAATGGCAACAAGATTTTCCTTAATTCATTTCTTGCACATATCCCAGATAGTGTACTATTGCAACAGTCCCAGTCACTGTATATTTTATAGTTCATTATAATACTTGGCTTCAGCTTATATAGACATCACTTACAGTATATTGCACTTAGCTGTATCCAGAGCTTGGTTAGTGATTTTTATTAGAGATGAGCGAATCGAATCCGAATTCATTATGAGTTTCAGGAAAAATTCGATTCGCAACTAATGCGAATATCACCGCGATTTTATTGCATTAAACGCTTCATTAAACTCCATTTAGTGCGGTCCAGGCTCCAGGGCATCTAAAATGGCGGATCCACATGTGAGGACATGGGGCAAGGAATCCTGGGAAGGTGGGAACAAGGTTAGGCGGGATGACCCTGAATCACATGCAGCATGCAGCCTATCATCAGCCAGCCACCCCTGTGATGTCCAGGCAAAAGTACTCACCGGCTAGTGTTGTACTCAAATACTTTTTTAAGTGTACTTTAGCGCATTTTTCTACCCTCATAAGTACATACCACATACCTACATCTAAGTAGTGTACTATTTTGTACCTGTTAAACTCTCAAGGGCCTAGATACTGTGAAAGTCCAGGCAAAAGTAATCACTGGCTGGTGTTTTACTGAAATACTTTTTTAAGCGTACTCTATTGCATTTTTCTGCCCTCATAAGTGCATACTACATACCTACATTTAAGTGGTGTACTATTTTGTACCCGTTAAACTCTCAAGGGCCTAGATACTGTGAAAATACAGCCAAAAGTACACACCTGCTGCTGTTCTAGACAACTATTGTAAGCGTAGTGGAGAGCATTCTACTGCCTGCATAAGTGCATACCACATACGTACATCTAAGTATTGTACCATTTTGTTCTTGATAAAGTCTTAAGGGCCTAGTTACTGTAAAAGGACAGCCAAAAGTACACACCTGCTGCTGTTCTAGACAAAAACATTTTTAAGCGTAGTGAAGCGTATAGTACTCCCCATATATATATGCAAGTGTGTCAGGCAGAGAAGTGCCAGGACGTGCACAGAGGAGTGGCAGAAGCCTAAATTCATCAGGCCCAGGCAGAGGTCGCAGAAGAGTAGCGGCGCGTGGCAGCAGGAGTCGCAGCGAGAGGTCTGAGCTCCTTGTGTCAGCTAGCAGTCGTGTCTCAGCAACCCAGTAGATGTCATCCACTTCATCCCAAGTGACATCTGACACCCCCAGTCAACAGTCGGTGGGTTCCTCAGACTCAACCCTTAGTTGGCATGGCCCTCATGCTGCTGCTGCCACCTCCAGGCTCTGTCATTGTGCAGCCACATGGTCTTCTCATGCTGATGCTGCCACCTCCAGGCTCTCTCATTGTGCTACTATATGGTCTCCTCATTCTGAGGCTGCCACCTCCAGTATCTGTCACTGTGCTGCCATATGGTCTCCTCATGCTGATGCTCCCACCTCCAGGCTCTGTCATTGTGCTGCCATATGGTCTCCTTATGCTGATGCTACCAACTGCAGGCTCTGTCATTGTGCCACCATATGGTCTCCTCATGCTGATGCTACCATCTCCAGGCTCTGTCATATGGTCTCTTCATGCTGATACTACCACCTCCAGGCTCTCTCATTGTGCTGCCATGGAAAAAACATAATTAAGGAGCTAGTCCCCAGTAAAAGAAATTCCTCCGCATCAGATCACAAGTCAGTATTGAGGATATGCATTAGTTAAAACTTAACTGTTGCGTCAAGGAAACCCGATCCATGCGCCCTGCATGGCACTCATTTTCAATCTGGTTGCCAAGCGGTTCCTGAAGTATTCCCCCCATCTGCAAGACATCCTAAAAATAGCCAGAAACTTTTCATGCACTTCAGCCACTCGTCCACCGCAAAGCACACCCTCCTTGAGCTGCAGCGTCAGAATGGTATCCCTCAACGTAGTCTGATTTGTGACGTTGCCACACTTTGGAGTTCCACCCTCGATATGTTGGACCGACTATACGAACAAAGAAAAGCCCTCACCGATTTCTTGATGATCCAAGCGGATAGGGGGAGTCCCCTGTGTAACTTCAATGTCAACCAGTGGCAGCTCATATGCTGAGCAGTTTTCCTCAACCCCTATACTATACAAGATGTATACATTGATTCTCTATTACAATCCTAGGGGTATATGTACCATTTCCTGGGGGCGATAACCCATGTATGGGAATCATTGTAGGTATCCCTGTCTAAATAGACACAGGTGTGGATTATTCTTCCTGTTTTTTTGTGTGTCCTCCAGGCTGTGCACTCCATTCCAGGCTTTACATGTAACTATTTTTACTGTGATGATGTCACTTAACACGTGACCATGCATTTTCTTATTTAACTCCTTGGGGACGGAGGGCGTATGCATACGCCCTCGCGTCCCGTCACTTAAGGACAGAGGGCGTATCCGTACGCCCTCGGCATTTCCGATCACTGCCGCTCGCTGGGCGGTGATCTGACCGGGATGACTGCTGATATCTATCAGCAGGCATCCCGTGGCAATGCCTAGGGGGGTCCTGAGACCCCCCCATGTTGGCGATCGCAGCAAATCGCAGGTCAATTCAGACCTGCGATTTGCCGCGATCCGGGCAAATCGGGTCACTGGTGGCCCGATCTCCCGGAAAATAAGCTGTCTCTGACCAGCCTAAAGGATAGGAGCGAGGTGGCAGTGTTGCCACCCCCTCCTATCCCCTGCCATTGGTCGGTCAGGCTGACCACCAATGGCAGGAGGGGGGCGGGGGGTTCGAGCTCATTTCCCCTCGCTCTGCCCACCGATCGAAGTCGGTACAGAGCGGGGGGAACACGGGCGGCAAGGGGGGGGGGGCATGGCCGGGCTTACCCGGACCTGCGGCGGTGGAGGCGGCGGCATCCCGGAGCAGCGGCATCATCATCTGACCGGTGGCCGGAAAGTGCATCGGAGAAGGCTGCAGTGAAGATCGCGATAAGTGATCTTCACTGTGGCCTTCTAAAAGCTGCAAAACTACAACTCCCAGCATGCCCACACAGCCAAAGGCTGGGCATGCTGGGAGTTGTAGTCTTGCAACATTTGGAGGGTCACAGTTTGGAGACCACTGTGTAGTGGTCTCTAAACTGTGATCCTCCAGATGTTGCAAAACTACAACTTTCAGCATGCACTGACTGTCTGGGCATGCTGGGAGTTGTAGTTTTGCAACATCTTAAGTGGCACAGTTTGGAGACCACTATATGGTGGTCTCCAAACTGTAGCCCTCCAGATGTTGCAAAACTACAACTTCCAGCATGGCCAGACAGTCAGGGATGCTGGGCATGTAGTTCTGCAATATCTGGCCCTTCAGATGTTGCAGAACTACAACTCCCAGCATGCCTGGACAGTCTAGGCATGCTTGGAGTTGTAGTTTTGCAACATCTGGAGGGTTACAGTTTGGAGGCCACTACTTAGCGGTCTCCAAACTGTTCTTCCCCAGTTGTTGCATAACTACAACTCCTAGCATGCCCAGACTGTCCAGGCATGCTGGGAATTGTAGTTCTGCAACATCTGAAGGGCCAGATATTGCAGAACTACATGCCCAGCATCCCTGACTGTCTGGCCGTGCTGGGAATTGTAGTTTTGCAACAGCTCTAGGCACACTGGTTGGGAAACACTGAGCTAGAGTCTGTTTCCTAACTCAGTGATTCCAACCCGTGTGCCTCCAGCTGTTGCAAAAGTACAACTCCCAGAGTGATCTGACTGACCGTACATGCTGGGAGTTGTAGTCTTGCAACAGCTGGAGGCACATGGGTTGTAATCACTGAGCTAGAGTCTGTTTTACTAACTCAGTGGTTATCCACCAATGTGCCTACACTGTTGTAAAACTACAACTCCCAGCATGTACGGTCTGTCAGTGCATTCTGGGAGTTGTCATTTTGCCACAGCTAAAGGTTTGGGTTGTCCCCCCTCCCCCTTGGGGCGCCCCCCCCCCCCCCCCCATGTGAATGTACAGGGTACATTCACACGGGCGGGTTTACAGTGGGTTTCCTTCAAGGAAACTTACTGTGAACCCCTGCCTGTGTGAATGTACCCTAAAAACACTACACTACACTAACAAATAATAAAAAGTTAAACACTACACATACACCCCCTTACACGTCGCCCCCCCCCCCCCCCCCCCCAATAAAAATGAAAAACATCTCATACGGCAGTGTTTCCTAAACGGCACCTCCAGCTGTTGCAAAACCACAACTCCCAGTGTTGCCGGACAGCCATAGACTGTCCTGGGAGGCTGGGAGGCTTGCAACAGCTGGTGGCACCCTGTTTGAGAAACACTGCTGTAGGGTTTTGGAGGAGACAAGCCCCATCCTTGTAACCGGGTCCACCCCTACTGCAAATTCCTAATTTAGGCCTCAAATGCGCATGGCACTCTCTCACTTCAGAGCCCTGTCGTATTTCAAGGCAACAGTTTAGGGCCACATATGGGGTATCTCCGTACTTGGGAGAAATTGCGTTACAAATTTTGGGGGGATTTTTCTCCCATTACCCTTTGTAGAAATGGTAAATTTTGGAAAAAAACTGCACTTTAGTGAAAAATTTTTCTTTTCATTTACACATCCGAATTTAACGAAAATTCGTCAAACACCTGTGGGGTGTTAAGGCTCACCGGACCCCTTGTTAAGTGCCTTGAGGGGTGTAGTTTCTAAAATAGTATGCCATGGCGTTTTTTTTTTTGCTGTTCTGGCACCATAGGGGCTTCCTAAATGTGACATGCCCCCAAAAACCATTTCAGCAAAATTCACTCTCCAAAATCCCGTTGTCGCTCCTTCCCTTCCCTTCAGTCACACACACAGAGTCACACACAGTCACACACACAGAGTCACACACAGACACACAGAGTCACACACACACACACACAGAGAGTCACACAGTCACACACACACAGACAGAGACACACAAACAGAGAGAGTGAGACAGACACACACTCACTCACCCATCCAGCGCAGCGCTCCTTTTCTCCGGGCTCTCTGCGAGTGACGTCACATCCTCCTGCGCGGCCCTGCAGAGGGACGTCGGGCCAGCGCAACAGAAGACGTGGGGGCGCAGGCCGATTCACTGTGGAGGTGATGGTGGGTGGGGGGGATGGTGCCACTAGTACGGAGACAGCGCAAGTGAGGGGGGGGCTGCTAGTACAGAGACAGCGCAAGTGAGGACCGGGGGCGTACCTGGTGTCACCCCATCAGAATGGTGTCACCTGGTGCGGGCCGCACCCCGGTCGCAACGCCACTGCTCCCCACCTTCCTCACAGCCCCCTCCCCCCATGCTTTTCCCTATTACCTCCTCCTCTTTGTACACTGTATGGTAAAGGACCTGCGATGACATAGATATTAATCGAAAAGATAAAGCCAGGTTGGTGTTTCAAAATGTTTCTACTGCTAATACCCCAGTACCTTCACCGGAATTAACTGCACTTATGAGACGTCTGGAGAACGCTCAGATCAAAGAGCTCCGTAATTTGCGGGACTTCCCCATGCTATCCAACTATCTTACCAGTGAAATGATCCCTAGAGGACTACATTTAAAAAAACGACCGGTTAAAGTTTTCTCCCCTCGTTCTGAGGAAAAATGGGACAAAGCTTTGTCAGAATGCTCCAACAAGCTCTTATCGAAGAGGAGGAAATGGAGCTATCCTCTTTGAATAAGGAAATCAAGGAAATTGAAATGGAGCTAAAAATGTTTGAACAGCAATCGGACTATGCGGTTCTTAGAACAAAAATTACAGAACACATCAATGCTCTGGGAAAACACCATAATGGAAAATAAAAAAGGAAAATTCCAAAGAGACTCTATGGACTATAAAAGTGATATGGTGTACACATGGGCAACACAAAACCGCACACCATCTGGAGCTACCCCCCGTTCTATTCTTAAAACAGACAAAAAAATCTTATAATAAGAACTTTAACAAGAAACGCAAACCAGTGAACAGTAGAGTGTAATTTTCAGATGGTGAGAACATGACCCAAGAACAATGACGGGGCTCACTGCAATCAGAGAATTCAGCTGTTCCAAGAGCCAACCCAGACAACCCACGCTACCCAAACGACTGAGGAGAAGAGCAGGGAGAAAGCATAGAAGAAAAACGCTACAATCTGAGATCACAGCTTCTAACCAAGTAAGTTCATCAGTTGAAAATCTTTCCAGCTACATCATCTCTCCTGCTCAAACATCTTTACTTAGCCGTGGCATCGGGTTTGTGACCACCTGTGACTTTAACCTTTTCTCTACAATTTTGGATATCAACAAGTGGGCCCGTGATTTGACAGTCAAAAGACATTTGTCTCTTTGCGAGGACTCAGAATGGGATACTGTTAATGGGGATACTCCATGTAATACTGGGGATTTAAAATGTACGGATTTTCTAGATCAATACAATTCATTATTGTTGCATTCATTACGTGTGGATTCAGGTAATTGTGTTAGTTCCATTCCTTCCTTCCGAACATCTAACAGCAGGTTTTATCCACTTACATCTCGTACACCAGCTTTAGATAGATACCAGGAATTTGTTGAGAGGGATTTGGTTCAACTACACTCCTCACTTAAACAACAACACTCTCACAGTAACCTGAGCTCAGCAGAACAAACTGCCTTAAAGGAGTAGTCCAGTGGTGATTCAGTGGTGAGCAACTTATCCCCTATCCTAAGGATAGGGGATAAGTTGCAGATCGCGGGGGGTCCGACCGCTGGGGCCCCCTGCGATCTCCTGTACGGAGCCCCGACAGCCCGCGGGAAGGGGGCGTGTCGACCTCCGCACGAGGCGGCGGCCGACACGCCCCCTCAATACAACTCTATGGCAGAGCCGAAGCGCTGCCTTCGGCAATCTCCGGCTCTGCCATAGAGATGTATTGAGGGGGCGTGTCGGCCGCCGCCTCGTGCGGGGGTCGACACCCGCTATCTCGGCGGAGAGCCGGGGCCCCGTACAGAGAGATCGCAGGGGGCCCCAGCGGTCGGACCCCCCGCGATCTCAAACTTATCCCCTATCCTCAGGATAGGGGATAAGTTTTTCACCACTGGACTACCCCTTTAAAAGAAATTATGAATAACAAGGATTTAGTAGTTAAAAATGCTGATAAAGGAGGTGCGGTTGTTCTGCTGAACTCAGGGTTATATCTGAAATTAAACATGGATCTCCTCAGGGACACGTCAACGTACAGAAAACTATCAGGTAATCCCACCAAGTCATGTCAGATTGCTCTGAAAAAATTATTAGAGGAAGGTCTGACCATGGGGGTGATTAATACACATGTTAGGAATATTTGTACATAGAGACCCCAGTCACGCCAGTCTTCCACTGCCTCCCCAAGCTGCATAAGGGGTCTTTTCCAACGCCCCTCCGCCCCACCGTGGCTGGAATAGGATCACTTGGGGAGAGACTGGGAGACTGGCTTGACTCATATCTACAACCCCTAACACGAGTCACCCCTACATTCTTAAGAGATACTAAGCATATTTTAGAAGTAGTGGACCAAATCGCATGGTCTGAACATAACTCATGGGCTACCTGTGATGTCACTGCGTTATATCCCTCCATCCCAAGACAACGTCATCCCATCATCTTAACACACATAGCAGTTACTCCCCTGATCTGAAGGAGTTTATTATTTTAGCCACAGATTTTCTATTATCTAATAATTTTTTCATTTTTATTGGCGAATATTACCTTCAGATCAGGGGAGCCTCGATGGGGGCGAAATTTTCGCCCTCGTTTGCCAATATATATATGACATATTGGGAGGAACATTATATCTTTAACTCAAGCAATCCGTTTTTTTCATCTATTAAGTATTTGGGACGCTATATAGACGACCTTGTCTTGGTGTGGAGGGACAGTGAAACCAGATTTCACGAATTTGTGCAATATATAAATGCCAACGATTTAACCCCTTAAGGATGCAGGACGTAAATGTACGTCCTGGTGAGGTGGTACTTAGCGCACCAGGACGTACATTTACGTCCTAAGCATAACCGCGGGCATCGGAGCGATGCCCGTGTCATGCGCGGCTGATCCCGGCTGCTGATCGCAGCCAGGGACCCGCCAGCAATGGCCGACGCCCGCGATTTCGCGGGCGTCTGCCATTAACCCCTCAGGTGCCGGGATCAATACAGATCCCGGCATCTGCGGCTGTTCGTTATTTGAATGAATGATCGGATCGCCCGCAGCGCTGCTGCAGGGATCCGATCATTCATTACGCCGCACGGAGGTCCCCTCTCCTTCCTCTGTGCGGCTCCCGGCGTCTCCTGCTCTGGTCTGTGATCGAGCAGACCAGAACAGAAGATAGCCGATAACACTGATCTGTTCTATGTCCTATACATAGAACAGATCAGTATTAGCAATCATGGTATTGCTATGAATAGTCCCCTATGCATTTCCTATTTTACCCCCAAAAAGCGTAAAAAATTTTTTTATAGACATATTTGGTATCGCCGCGTGCGTAAATGTCCGAACTATTAAAATAAAATGTTAATGATCCCGTACGGTGAACGGCGTAAACGGAAAAAAAAAAGTCCAAAATTCCTACTTTTTTAATACATTTTATTTTAAAAAAATTATAAAAAATGTATTAAAAGTTTTTTATATGCAAATGTGGTATCAAAAAAAAGTACAGATCATGGCGCAAAAAATGAGCCCCCATACCGCTGCTTATACGGAAAAATAAAAAAGTTAGAGCTCATCAAAATAAAGGGATTATAAACGTACTAATTTGGTTAAAAAGTTTGTGATTTTTTTTAAGCGCAACAATAATATAAAAGTATGTAATAATGGGTATCATTTTAATCGTATTGACCCTCAGAATAAAGAACACACGTCATTTTTACCATAAATTGTACGGCGTGAAAACGAAACCTTCCACAATTAGCAAAATTGCGTTTTTCGTTTTAATTTCCCCACAAAAATAGTGTTTTTTGGTTGCGCCATACATTTTATGATATAATGAGTTATGTCATTACAAAGGACAACTAGTTGCGCAAAAAACAAGCCCTCATACTAGTCTGTGGATGAAAATATAAAAGAGTTATGATTTTTAGAAGGCGAGGAGGAAAAAATGAAAACGTAAAAATTAAATTGTCTGAGTCCTTAAGGCCAAAATGGGCTGAGTCCTTAAGGGGTTAAACCTTCGGTTCACATCACAATTTTCTACAGTTTGCATCCCATTCTTCGACATTATACTTTGTGCTCCTCAGGACCAGCCAGAAAATAAAATTATTGTAAAACCTTATAGAAAGGAGACTGCGGGCAACACCATCCTGCGGGCAACTTCATGCCATCCTCGGCACGTAACCCGTAATATACCCTATGGGGAATGGGTACGTTTAAGAAGAAATTGCCTGCAGGATGAAGTCTGTTGCTCCATAACAGACTTAAAGCTAGAGGTTACGATGATACCACTCTCAAAAATGCATACGAAAAAGCTAAAAAAAAATGGACCGCGGGGATCTCATATCCTCTAGTTTTAAAAATACCAACAAAAAGAATGTACAAACTAAGAATAAATTGCCTATGTGTGTTACCAGCTACAGTAAACAATTTAGAATTATTAGTAATATTTTACAAAAATACTTACCAATTCTGGAAAATGACAATGCCTTACAAAATTAGGACAAATCCAGGATCAGGGTGGTATCAAGACGGGGTCCCTCCCTAGGTTCCAAGTTGTCTCCCAGTCTTTTTCTCACTCCAGACAAAAGTCCAAGTACCTCTACCTGGCTTACATATCCAGGTACGTGGAAATGCGGCCACACCCAGTGTATCACATGTTCACACATAGCGATTTCTGATTCTTTTATTTCTTTTTCTACTGGACAACAATTCTCCAACAAAACGTATGCGAACTGTAACACTACATCTATAGTATATTTTGCGTCCTGCTGTAGCTGCCAATGTCAGTATGTGGGCTGTACGTCCAATGCCCTTAAGGTTAGAATACGGCGGCATATAGCTGATGCTAAAAATAATCAGTTTAACATATCATCTCTGTCCAAGCATTTCAGAGACAAACATGATGGGGATGCGTCTTCATTGAAAATAAATGTGATTGAAAAGGTGAAAAATAATATCAGAGGTGGTGATCTGAGGAGAAGACTGCTCAACAGGGAATCTTATTGGATTTTCTTGCTCAATACTAGAGAACCATCTGGGATGAATCTCAGACACGATCTGATTCTTACTTATTGGATATTTAGATTCCCTGCTGAGCAGTTTTCCTCAACCCCTATACTATACAAGATGTATACATTGATTCTTTATTACAATCCTAGGGGTATATGTACCATTTCCTGGGGGCGATAACCCATGTATGGGAATCATTGTAGGTATCCCTGTCTAAATAGACACAGGTGTGGATTATTCTTCCTGTTTTTTTGTGTGTCCTCCAGGCGTATCTCTATAGTGCACTCCATTCCAGGTTTTACATGTAACTATTTTTATTGTGATGATGTTACTTAACACGTGGCCATGCATTTTCTTATTTAAACTTGCTGTTTTGTAATATTAGTATGCCATGACTAAGGGTCCTGCTTGACCCGAAACGCGTTGGTTTTATGTTCTGACCATGTGTCCTAAATAAAGAATCCTGTTTTGCATCCTACCTCGCTGGACATTTCTTGCTTTCAGTGGCAGCTCATATGTGACACTTGACCTTTGCTCAGGCCCTTTGAGGAAGCCACATTATTAGTCAGTTGCCAGGATTACGGAATGAATTATGTCATTCCACTGCTTAATTTCCTAAAATACGTGGCGCCCACATCTCACGGCCACATGAGCCCTGTGGGGGGCTGAACTGGAGGAGGATGGTGAGGGGGACAGTGGAGCATAGGCAAGGTTTTGTGAAATGGGTGGTTTTTATAGTCATCTGACAGGAGAGGTGGAGCAGGAGCAGTGGCCATGTGGTCTCCTCATGCTGCTGGCACATTAAATGAAACTTTAAAATGTTAATCTATATAAAATCTTCATTTTAAATTTTACAAATTATCTTTAATCTTTTCAATTGTGAGGCCCTATGGTCTCTTCAGGCGGTTGCCACCTCCAGGCTGGGTCATTCTGCCAAATTATGGTCTTCTCATGCTGCTGCCACCTCCAGGCTGTAAAATAAAACAAAAGACAGACAGCGCTCCATCGTGTGATACCGTTGTTGCACACAGAATTTAGTAAAGGTGGATATTGCTCATACCCCAAAGGGTTACACTCCACCAAGTGCAACAATGGATCAAGGCGTAGAATATGAATAAGGTGTCAGGCAGCCAGTCCTCGTCTCGTCAAATGTAACGATAAATAGATAAAAACTCCAGTATGTGGACAGGATACACGGGCGCTTGACAACCAGGTAGCAGGATAAAAAGTATTTATTTTCCCATAATGCAACGCGTTTCACAGCACAGCTGCTTCATCAGGCATGGTTAGACGGGTTCACAGCACACTTTATATACACTTAATACCATTAACCCTTTCAGGGTCGTTGAACACCTGAAGGGGTGTACAATTGTGTCTGATACTATTATGATGATTACAAACAATAAAATATACATCATGAAATATGCAATATAAAATCTAGCAACCTAGACAAAGAAGAAATGTGAAAAAATAAAAATCAGTATGAAAATGAAAATAATAATAGAAATAAAAAATAAAATTAAAAATGAGAGTAAAAACATTTTTGAGTTTGAATATACATATATATATATATATATATATATATATATATATATATATGTATCACGAAAGGGAATATATAACCCAATATGTGAATGAACCTTGCATGAGGGATTCTATTTGTTTATAAGGTGTCGAAGAGTACATCAATTATAATCGATGCGCGCATCGGCACAAATTGCACCATGTGATGTTCACATGGTGCGATTTGTGCCAATGCGCACATCGATTATAATTGATGTACTCTTTGACACTTTATAAACAAATAGAATCCCTCATGCAAGGTTCATTCACATATTGGGTTATATATTCCCTTTCGTGATACATATATAATTTTATTTTTTATTTCTATTATTATTTTCATTTTCATACTCATTTTTATTTTTTCACATTTCTTCTTTGTCCAGGTTGCTAGATTTTATATTGCATATTTCATGATGTATATTTTATTGTTTGTAATCATCATAATAGTATCAGATACAATTGTACAACCCTTCAGGTGTTCAACGACCCTGAAAGGGTTAATGGTATTAAGTGTATATATAGTGTGCTGTGAACCCATCTAACCATGCCTGATGAAGCAGCTGTGCTGTGAAACGCGTTGCATTATGGGAAAATAAATACTTTTTATCCTGTTACCTGGTTGTCGAGCGCCCGTGTATCCTGTTCACATCCTGGAGTTTTTACCTCCAGGCTGTGTCATTGTTCCACCATATGGTCTCCTCATGCTGTTGGCACATTAAATGCAATTTTAAAATTTTAAATCTATATAAAATCTTTAATTTAATATATATAGGGTTTTGTGATCATACACTATTAGTTCAAAGTAATTGCCTTGGGCACCCAGGACCAAAATTACTTCGGGCACCCGGGAATCAAAATCTTCAATTGAAATTTAAAAAAATCTCTTCAATCTTTTCAATTGTGAGGCCCTATGGTCGTCATCATATATTACCTGTGGAATTACCACAAAAATCCAATGAAACAGGCTGGAGCGATGACAATGGACCATAACTGATTAAATAAAACATTCTCACTTTCACAGTCGGGGGGGGGCGCTGAGAAGCAGGGGCTGGAACAGGTGGCAGCTCGCCTCGCGGCGGACCTCCAACTCGATGCTCCCCAGAATGGGTCCTCAAAAAAGGATTTAAAAATGTTTAAATAAATTAAATTAAATTAAAATTACATTAAAAAAATCTCTTTAACCTCTTAAGGACCCGGGGGTTTTCCGTTTTTATACTTTTGTTTTTTCCTCCTTACCTTTAATAAATCATAACTCTTTAAATTTTGCACCTAAAAATCCATATGATGGCTTATTTTTTGCGCCACCAATTCTACTTTGTAATGAGATCAGTCATTTTACCCAAAAATCTACAGCGAAATGGAAAAAAATCAGTGTGCGACAAAATTGAAGAAAAAACACAATTTTGTAAATTTTGGGGGCTTCCGTTTCTACGCAGTACATTTTTCGGTAAAAATGACATGTTCTTTTTATTCTGTAGGTCCAAAAGATTAAAATGATCCCCTACTTATATAGGTTTGATTTTGTCGAACTTCTGTAAAAAACCTAACTACATGCAGGAAAATTTATATGTTTAAAATTGTCATCTTCTGACCCCTATATAATAATTTTCCTATATGAGGGCTCATTTTTTGCATCGTGATCTGAAGTTTTTATCGGTACCATTTTTGTATTGATTGAACTTTTTGATAGCTTTTTATTCATTTATTCATGATATAAAAAGTGACTAAAAATACACTGTTTTGGAATTTTTTTGCACTTATGCCATTGACCGTGCGGTTTAATTAACAATATATTTTTTGTAATTTGGACATTACCGCATGCGGTGATACCACATATGTTTATTTTTATTTCTATTTACAGTTTTTTTTTATGGGGAAAGGGGGTGATTCATACTTTCATTAGGGGAGGGGTTAAAATATCCTTATTAACTTTTTTTTTTCCACTTTTTTTTTGCAATGTTATAGCTCCCATAGGGGGCTATAACACTGCACACACTGATCTTTTACATTGATTATTGTTATCCCATAGGATAACATTGATCAATGATTCTGCTGCTTGACTGCTCATGCCTGGATCTCAGGCACGGAGCAGTTATTCGGCGATCGGACAGCCAGGAGGAAGGTAGGGACCCTCCTTGTGTCCTGCAGCTGTTCGCGATGCCGTGATTTCGACGCGGCGGTCCCGAACAGCCCACTGAGCTAGACGGGGGTAGTTTACTCTCACTTTCGACGCGGTGATCAACTTTGAACGCCACGTCTAAAGGGTTAATACCGCGCAGCACCGAGATCAGTGCCACGCGCTATTAGCCAGGGGTCCTGGCCCGCTATGACAGGTATGCCCTGGGTCCTTAAGAGGTTAATCTCTTCAATTGTGACGCCATATGGTCTCCCGACCCTGCTGCCACATCCAGACACTCTGCAGCAGTGATTCTAATAGCGAAACCTGTAATCTGCATGTCATACTGAATAACAGTATTATTTCACTAACACAGCACACTCCCTATGCATGTGCACACTCCCTATGCATGTGCAACAAGTTCTACACCCCCTATTGAGACTCTATGCAGCCCAGAAATAGCCATTTTTAACCACTTAAGGACCTAGAGCGTATGGATACACCTTGACGTCCTGGTACTTAAGGACCCAGGGCGTATCCATACGCCCGTGGGAATTTCGATCCCCGCCACGCGCCGGACGGGGACCGGGCCGGGGTGACTGCTGATATCAATCAGCAGGCACCCCGCGCAAATGCCCAGGGGGGGTCATCAGACTCCGACCCCCCCCCCCCCCCCGTCGGCGATCGGCGCAAATCGCAAGTGAATTCATGCGGGTCATACCCGGAATAGAAGGGGGATCGCGGTTGTCTAAGACACCCACAATCCCCCTGTAGGCATAGGAGTGAGGTGGCAGGGTTGCCACCCCTCCTATCCCTGCTATTGGTCTGCTATTGATCGTCAGAGGCGACGACCAATAGCAGACCGGGGGCGGGGGGGTTAACTTTCGTTTTCCCCCTCCTGCCCACCCACAATAGGCGGGGCAGAACGGGGAACCGAAGGGGACCGGACGCCGACGTCCACTTACCGATCCGGAGGCTGCGGCGACGGTGATCGGCGGGCAGCGTGACGTGCGTCTGAAGAGGACGGCTCCCGGGATCCTACGGAAGCCGGTAAGTTGATCTGGAGGGCTACAGTCTGAGACTGTGGTCTCTAACTGTAGCCCTCCAGATGTTGCAAAACTACAACTCCCAGCATGCCCAGACAGCTGTTTGGGCATGCTGGAATATGTAGTTTTGCAACAGCTGGAAGGCTGCAGTTTGAGACCACTATACAGTGGTCTCTAAACTATATACCTCCAGATCTTGCAAAACTGCAACTCCTTGCATGCCACATAGCTGTTTGTTGTCTGGGCATGCTGGGAGTTGTAGTTTTGCAACATCTGGAGGTCCACAGTTTGGAGATCACTGTGCACTGGTCTAAAAACTGTAGCTCTCCAGATGTTGCAAAACTGCAAATTCCAGCATGCCCAGAAAGCAAACAGCTGTCTCGGCATGCTGGGAGTTGTAGTTGGGTATCTCCAGCTGTTGCATAACTACATCTCCCAGCATGCCCTTCGGTGATTAGTACATGCTGGGAGTTGTAGTTTTGCAACAGCTGGAGGCACACTGGTTGGAAAATACTGAGTTAGGTAACAGAACCTAACTGAAGGTTCTCCACCTTCAAACGGAGCCTCCAGCTGTTGCAAAGCAACAACTCCCAGCATTTCTGGACAGCCACTGACTGTCCAGGCATGCAGGGAGTTTAGCAACAGCTGGAGGCACCCTGTTTGGGAATCACTGGTGTAGAATACCCCTATGTCCACCCCTATGCAATCCCTAATTTAGTCCTCAAATGCGCATGGCGCTCTCTCACTTCGGAGCCCTGTCGTATTTCAAGGAAACAGTTTAGGGCCATATATGGGGTATCACCGTACTTGGGAGAAATTGCACTACAAATTTTGGGGGTCTTTTTTTCCTTTTACCGCTTGTGAAAAGGAAAAGTTGGGGGCTACACCAGCCTGTTAGTGTAAAAAAATTAAAAATTTTACACTAACATGCCGGTGTTGCCCCATACTTTTTATTTCCACAAGCGGTGAAAGGAAAAAAAGACCCCCAAAATTTGTAACGCAATTTCTCCTGAGTACGGAAATACCCCAGATGTGGGCGTAAATTGTTCTGCGGATGCACAACAAGGCTCAGGAGTGAGAGCGCACCATGTACATTTGAGGCCTAAATTGGTGATTTGCACAGGGGTGGCTGATTTTACAGCGGTTCTGACAAATGCAAATAAAATAAATACCCACATGTGACCCCATTTTGGAAACTTCACCCCCTCACCGAACGTGACAAGGGGTATAGTGAGCCTGAACACCCCACAGGTGTTTGACGAATTTTCATTAAAGTTGGATGGGAAAATGAAAAAAATTATATTTTTTCACTAAAATGCTGGTGTTACCCTAAATTTTTCATTTTCACAAGGGAAAATAGGAAAAAAGCCCCCCAAATTTGTAACCCCATCTCTTCTGAGTAAGAACATACCCCATATGTGAATTTAAAGTGCTCTGCGGGCGAACTACAATGCTCAGAAGTGAAGGAGCGCCATTGGGATTTTGTAGAGAAAATTTGTCCGGAATTGAAGGCCACATGTGTTTACAAAGCCCCCATAGTGCCAGAACATTGGACCCCCGACACATGTGACCCCATTTTGGAAAATATACCCCTCACGTAATGTAATAAGGGGTACATTGAGAATTTACGCCCCACAGGTGTCTGACAGATTTTTGGAATAGTGGTCCGTAAAAATTAAATTTTTCATTTGCACAGCCCACTGTTCCAAAGATCTGTGGGGTGTAAATACTCACTGCACCCCTTATTAAATTCTGTGAGGGGTGCAGTTTCCAAAATGGGGTCACATGTGGGGGGGTCCACTGTTCTGGCACCATGGGGGGCTTTGTAAACGCACATGGCCGCTGACTACCATTCCAAACGAATTCTCTTTCCAAAAGCTTAATGGCGCTCCTCCTCTTCTGAGCATTGTGGTTCGCCAGCAGAGCATTTTACGTCCTAACATGGGGTATTTCCATACTCAGAAGAGATGGGATTACAAATTTGGGGGGGCATTTTCTCCCATTACCCTTTGTAAAAATGGTAAATTTGGGGAAAAACTGCACTTTAGTGTGAATTTTTTTTTTCCATTTACACATCCGATTTTAACAAAAAGTTGGCAAACACCTGTGCGGTGTTATGGCTAACTGGACCCCTTGTTACGTGCCTTGAGGGGTGTAGTTTCCAAAATGGTATGCCATGTGGTGTTTTCTGCTGTTCTGGCACCATAGGGGCTTTCTAAATGTGACATGCCCCCCAAAAACCATTTCAGAAAAATTCACTCTCCAAAATCCCATTGTCGCTCCTTCCCTTCTGTGCCCTCTACTGCGCCCGCCGAACACTTGACATACACATATGAGGTATTTCCTTACTCGAGAGAAATTGAGTTACAAATTTTGGGGGCTTTTTCTCCTATTACCACTTGTAAAAATTCAAAAACTGGGTCTACAAGAACATGCGAGTATAAAAAATGAAGATTTTGAATTTTCTCCTTCACTTTGCTGCTATTCCTGTGAAACACCTAAAGGGTTAACACACTTACTGAATGTCATTTTGAATACTTTGAGGGGTGCAGTTTTTATAATGGGGTAATTTGTGGGGTATTTCTAATATGAAGGCCCTTCAAATCCACTTCAAAACTGAACTGGTCCCTGAAAAATTCCGATTTTGAAAATTTTGTGAAAAATTTGAAAATTGCTGCTGAACTTTGAAGCCATCTGATGTCTTCCAAAAGTAAAAACATGTAAACTTTATGATGCAAACATAAAGTAGACATATTGTATATGTGAATCAATGTATAATTTATTTGGAATATCCATTTTCCTTATAAGCAGAGAGCTTCAAAGTAAAAAAAAAAATGCAAAATTTTCAATTTTTTTATCAAATTTTGGAACTTTTCACCAAGAAATGATGCAAGTATCCACAAAATTTTACTACTAACATAAAGTAGAATATGTCACGAAAAAAACAATATTGGAATCAGAATGAAAGGTAAAAGCATCCCAGAGTTTTAATGCTTGAAGTGACAGTGGTCAGATGTTCAAAAAATGGCCGGGTCCTTAAGGTATATTTGGGCTGGGTCCTTAAGGGGTTAATAGCAATTTGTTGCGAATAAATTCGGACAAAACCAAAAAAAAAATCGGAAATTTCAGTGAATTGGCCAAATCAAATTTTTCAAAAATGTGATCATCTCTATTGTGCCCAGATGTAGGTTGGAGGAAGCCAATTTTCTGCATGTCATTTGGGATTGTCCGGTGAATGCTGGGTATTGGAATAGTTTCTTTCAGAAGATTAGAAGGAAGCTGGGGGTTCCAACTGAATTTACAGCAAGGCAAGTAGTTTTGGGCAAATTGGTCTCAAATTCAGAGTGTGATATTCTTATTTTAAAAAAAAAATTTCGGGGGCATGGCTTGCCTATGGAGGAGTGAGGACGTGCTTCACCTCGCTCCGCTCTCCCGCCTGCTTCTACCCCGCTCCTACGGCTGTTAAATCCCACGGACTCACCCCATGCCCCGCACCAGGAAACCCAAGGACCGCCTGAACCCCTCCCCGCTGGACTCCGGTGGTATCACCAAGTATTTCAGCAGTCAGAAGGCCTCAAACGTCGGCGCGAGCTCCCCCAAGATGGCGGCCTCCACGCGTTCTCGTTCACTGGCGTGCGACTCCGGCCTGCCTCCCCGCCGATCTCCCAGGTATCGGGGATGGGAGACTCTGATGAGGAGAACTCTGGTGGAGATTGGGACATAAGGTCTTACCTTAAAGCGCTTCCCACGAAACTTTGAGCGGTGCATCTCCAGGCTGGAGAACACTTACAAATCTGAGATGGAATCTGTGAAGGGGGAGCTGCGTCACTTAGGCCAGCACCTTACTGACTTAGATCAGCGACAGGAGAACCTGCAAGATTGTATGGACTCCTATGCTATGATCTCACAAGAGCACTCTATCCAGATCATGGAACTATTTTCCCACCAGGAAGATTTAGAAAATCGCCATCGTCGTAATAATATACGCTTCAGGGGCATCCCCGAGTCTGTGGCGCCGGCTGCCCTGGACGCCGTTGCGCAAAAGATTTTCGCTGCGCTGTTACCTCCAGATAAAGTTGCTCTGGTTGAACTTGACCGCATACACCGCTACCCGAGAGCTAAACCCCCTGAAAGTGTCCCACCTAGAGATGTTATATGCAGGGTGCATTTCTTCAAGATGAAAGATAAAATCATGCTTGCTGCAAGGGACCATGGTCCTGTGGACTTGGATGGGGCTCCGGTCTCCTTATTCCCTGACCTGGCTAGGCGCACTCTTCAGCTACAGAGAGCGCTCAAACCCCTGCTGGACTTG